>NC_135491.1:48478640-48626140 GCF_052094955.1 Ictidomys tridecemlineatus
TCACAGAGCGGTTAGTTGCTGAACAGTCTGTCCACTGCCTCCCAGCAACGGTGAGTACTTGTGCATTTCTCAGGACACTCTCAACAGTTTCTGGAGCTCCCGGAGCTCTCCCTGAGCTAGGGGCTAGCCTGACCTTTTCCCCTCCAACAAAGTATATTCTCATTTGTCATGATTCACATTTATATGTCTCATGACTTCAATTTAAAGTTTGTTTCTCCCCATCATTATCTCATCCATAGTGGGTGAGATAACCCATGTTTATAACAAACATGCTAGGCGAGACACATTCACGCTTGACCCACAGTCCATTTCAAGATGAATTAACTCAGTTACTGACTCAGCACCCTGGTGTTCAGGAGGGGTGGATGGATACCCTAGGTGAAACGCCAGCACTTCTTGCTGGCGAGAGACCTGCTGTTTTAGGGTGGTCCAGTGCCAGATTCAATTGCTCTGAAAATAACAGGTTCTTATTTTTGCAGTGCTTCGAGTACCCGAATTTCTTCCGGGTGGTAATTACTGTCCCCGAGGTGATGATGCTGGAGGCTTGTAGCCGGATCCAGGAGTTCTGTGAGCAGCACTATCATTGTACTGAAGGGAGCCAGGAGGAGTGTGACAAATAGACCCTCCTCTATTCTCCTGAAGATGTGTCCCTTCTGAGGAGGGTTGGACTGGGCTCTGCTGCTCCTCAGTGAGTCAGACACCCCCACAGGGAGAGGAGCCTCAAAAGCATCATGTCAGGGATTCAGGATTGTTCCTACTTTCCCCCGTTCACATCCACATGCACACTCTGAACCCCAGATTCTCCTCTCGCTCTGCTTGGCTAGAGTGACTCACTAGTTATTTAATTTGTCCCCCTCTCATATGGCTTCCTCCTTTTTTTCCTGAGAATACCAGGTGAACAAAGTTTACCAGAAAGCAGTTAAGCCTATAAAAGTAAGAGTTCAAGGTGGGAGAAACAAAAGACTGTGAGAACAGGTGCCCCCAACTATTTCCTTATGGTCTAAGTAAGGACACTGTCCAGACAGGTTTGACGCCCAACTCTGTTACTGCTTCGTTTCAGGTATACCTCATTTTTGCCACAGAGAAACATGTATCTGGCTGGTTTTATTATAAACACATTTGGAAATTTGCTATTTGAAGGATCATTTAAAGAAATATTTTCATGGATTATTTTGGTAAAGAATTATTTTGTGATGCAGATAAATAACCTTTAATTGATCAGTTTCCTAAATTTAGTTTTACATGCATCAGGCTTTCTTAAAATGAGACCACATCTTGTTTTAAGAGAAAAGAGAAATCAGAGGACCTTCAAGAAATACTGCTGTGTATGGGCCAAAAAAATCCTCACTTGTCATTGTTACAGAATCATTATCACTTTTGCTGTGATGTTAATATTGATTTATTAATATTTGTTATATTATCTTTTCATGTTTTCTAAAACATTTGTATTACTAGATCTTTTATTTTGCCAAGGACATAAATTATTTTTTCTTCTTTTTTAAAATAAATTGTATCAAGTATGCTTCTCTGTGATGTGTTTTTCCTCCTCTGTAGGGGAATCTCCAGGCCCTACTCTGTCTGTTGATATATTAGCCAGGTGGCTTATTTCTTTGTAGGATTTATTTCTTCATAGATGTACTAATTTTTGGAGTTACTTAAGAAACATAACTTCTAGAATATTTTATTTGGGAGCTCAACTTCTGGCTTTCTACTTATAAACAAGGGAAACCCAAAAGTAACAAATTATAACCTCTACCCTTGAACTTCATACTTTCAACTTTTTTGGATCCCCATCCTCTGGTACCCTTGCCTAGACCCAGTAACTGCTCATTGGGACACAAAGTTCAGCTTGACTAGCCAATGAGAGGTCTTCCAGATTTGCATGAACATTTTGACTGCAAATTCTCTTAGGTACAGTTACCTGTTTAGTTTTTTCTTTTGACACTTCCCTTAGAGAAGGGAAGCCCAAAATTATCTAGCAAGGTTGGTTGGGGATGGGACTACACCTTAACCAATGTGGACATTTCTCACCAAAGGAAGTTTTCTTAACTAGAAGAGGAACTTTGGGCCTTAACCCTAATAGTCACATCTAATTAATTACCTTTACAATAATAAAGATTAAATTCCCCTTCCGATCCATGTTTGAGTTCAGGGAGTTCACACGAACGTTTGTCTTTCAATGCTCTTCAGCAGATCCAAAATGAATACACAATGATTGAAATGATAAAGATGTCAGTTTCCTGTATGAGAGCATTGCCAAAAAATTTCAAAAAATGCCTGGCTCCTCTTTTCCTGTCTCCTGCTACCAACCCCCCCATAGATCTCTGTCCAGAAATAAACAGGAAGACTCTGTGCTTTACACAAGACATTTTAGCTTCGCATGTATAGATAATTCTATCCCGCATTACTAAAAGAATTCTGCTTAGTCCTCTTAAATTCCTGAATGTCCTTGGTGTCTACATTTTGATAAAGGTGTCAAGTAAACATTCAAACATTTAAAAAGTAGTACATGCACACTGGACAAATTTCATACAATACAAACAAACCCTCTTTCTTTTCCATTCCATCCTCTAGCCATCCAATTCCCCCATCCCACCCCTTGAAGGAACGAATACCCTCATCAGTCGCGGGTTCATAATAAAAAAATATTCTGTGCATATGTAAGGGTCTCCGTGTGTCCTTTTCCTTTTTTCAAACCAACTATCACTCAGCTTTAGAATTCTGAGCCCTACGGAGGTCAAAGAAGGGATGACATATTGAAGTGTCCATCACTTCGTGGGTGTCTTCAGATAAAAACATTCTCCCTCCTCCCAGGCAGGAGCTGTTTCCAAACAAACTTTGATATTTAACTTTTTGGCTTTCCGGATACTAGCATCTGAGTCTCATGAGATAACTCTAAGAACACATTACAAGATCGGAGACAAGGACTCTGCTGTGAATTCACCTGTGCCCGAACACCGCCTATCAGGTGACTCACTTCGAAAACCTCAGAACAGCTAGCACAAAGTGTTCCACTCCTCTCCCTAGCAACCTTCAACGCCTGTTGTAGATACCACGGCTGCGCAGGCGCAGATGCGCGCGGGGGGGGGGGGGGGGAGGGGGCGCTGCGGTGCTAGGGCGCATGCGCTGTCGCTAGGGACCTGGCGTGTGTTGTAGGGGTGCCCTCCAGTGCGCAGGCGCAGATCCCAGCGGGCGGTGACGTTTTCTGGCTCTGAGCAGCTCCTGGTTTTCTTAGGTAGAGGGTACAGTTTTGTTTCCTCCTTTGGCTTCCTCGAGTCCTAAGTTTTGTTGCGAGATTCTCTTCTTCCTGTGCTCCCAGTTTGGGTCTCGCCTGGCAGAAGGTTTCTAGGAATTTGACAAATCATCCCTGAGCGTTGTACACAGCTGTTAATCTATTTCCAATCTCGGGCCAGTCCCTGCAAATCCAATGAATTGAGAAGCCGAGTAGGAATTCCATTTACCTGGTGTCAATTTCCAAAAGTAGGGACCTTTGGAACTTAACTCCAAAGAATCCCGTCTCTCGTGGTCCCCAGTGCCTGCCATATGGTAAGACCTCTACTCAGAACAAAGAATCCGGCCTGTCCTCCCTCTGGAGATGGCCTGCATTCTTCCTTGAATGTGTGCCTACTTTTCTAAAGAAGCCTCTGCCTCTGAGGGGAAAAAGGAATCCACCTTTATGGTCTTGTCAAAGATAAAGCCACTAGTTAAAGTGAAGACAGTTTATAATCGGTAGTATGCTATGATAATAGGGCGGATTCCAGCATGAACTGAACTGAACTTCAGGTTGTACCGAGGTGATCGTAAAGGAATAGGGGAATGAACTGGTAGGTTCAGCATTGGGGCAATGAAAAGTTACAAAATAAGAAGGAAGGGGTTGGTCCGTATGCAGTCCGTCTAGGATCACCGTTAAATGAAGATTAAGGAAGTTGGGCTCCCATCTTCCCAGAGAGGCTGGGAGACAGGGACACAATCTCAGGTGGTGGCTGGAATAAATAATAAACTGTTTTTTTTTTTTTTTTTTTGAGAGAGAGAGATTTATTTTCTAGTTCTTGGTGGACACAACATCTTTGTTGGTATGTGGTGCTGGGGATCGCTACCGCTTGAGCCACATCCCCAGCCCATAATAAACTCTTTTGACAGACATGAGATTTCTTTGGCCGTGGTTTAAACAGGTCCTGGGTGTTATAGTTTGGCTCTGGAATTCTCCCAAAGGCTAATGTGTTGAAGGCTTGGTCTCCAATATAGCTTTGCTCAGAAGTGGGACTCTTGGGAAGTGATTGGATCATGATGGCTCTGATCTCATTTGGATAAATCCATGGATGGATTGATAATCTGATTGTATTATTCGGGTAGGGATGGAAACTGTAGGAGGTGAGGACTCATTGCAGGAAGTAGGTCAATGGGGGCATGCCCTGGATGGCTGTATCGTGTTCTTGATCCCTTCCTCCTCCTCTCTGTTTCTAAGGTCTTTCCCTCTCTCCTTTTCAGATGCTTGAGGTGATGATTTTTCCTTCACCATGCCCTTCTGCCATGATGTTTTTGCCTTAGAACCAACTGACCATGGACTGAAACCTCAAAACTCTGAGCCAAAATGAATCTTTCCTTCTGTAAGTTGATTTTCTCAACTAATTTTGTCACAGCAATAGAATACCTACTAACAAACTCAGTCATCCTGGGGTGTGGTACAGAGCTATTAGAAATTGCATTAGTGTTTTGTTCAAGTCCCTGGAGGCTAGTTGAGGAAGGACTCAGAAGAACCTGGCTGGAATTTGATCAAGGAGAGACTCTTTGTCACACTATGTACTTGCAAATTACTATATACAAAGGGCTATATTTTAATTACCCTAAAGTTTGAATTATTGTATTCGTTGGAGAAGAATGGAGTTCCTGGAATATCTTAATCATACTCTTTATTTATTGTATGTTTATAGACACATCATATGTCATAAACGTGAAAATCCAATGCTATTGGCCAAACTGTTTCATGGTACCTTCCCAATAAGCTTTTTTTTTGTTGTTTGACATTCAGATTGAAGCATATTATGTAGGAGGTAATGTTCAATTCCTCAAATAAAACAATCTGTATAACCTAACATGGCTATCTTAATATTTGTCAATATTTCAAGCACAGAATTGAATTCTCATTCCTCGAGACAGTAACCTGATAATCAATATTCAAAGCATTTTCATGTTATGCTGCATTTAAAACTAAAGCCATAAATGTGTTCCTTTGATAGTGTCTAAACTAAGATTAGAACAATAAAAAGATTATGGTACTAGCAAATCAAATTCAACAGCACATTAAAATGAGTATGTATTCTAACTAAGTGATCTTTATTCCTAGGATGCAAGGATGGTTTAACATATAAAATCACTCAGTATAATATACTACATTAAGAGAATGAAGGACAAAACACATAAAATCATCTCAACAGATGCAGAAGGAGCAGTTGACAGGATGCAAATATCTTTTCACTGAATGATTAAGAATAGAAGAGATTTTGTCCACAGAATAAGGGTTACCTACAAAAGACCTACAGCTAACATATTAAATGAGAAAAGACTGAAAATTTTTCCTCTAATATCAGGGAAAAGGCAAGAATCCCTGCTCTCAACACTTCTATTCAATATAGTATTGGAAGTCATAACCAGAGCAATTAGACAGAAAAAGAAAGAAAATTCTCTAAATTAGAAAAGAAGAAATAGTTTCTGTTCATAGATGACATGGTCTTGTATGTAGAAAATCCTAAATATTCCATAAAAAAATTTTAAAATAACTAAATTCAGCAAAGTTGAAGGATACCATAGCAGTATTCATCAGTTATATTTTTATACACTAACAATAACAACCCCAAATGAAATTAAGAAAACAGTTAATAGTAGCATCAAAACAGTAGAAATTAAAAATCAATCTAATTAAGAAAATGAAAGACTAATATAATGAAAACTATGAAATGTTGGTGAAAGAAACTGAAGAAGACACAAAGAAATAGCTTATGCTCGAGGACTAGAAGAGAGTATTGGTAATATATCTCTGATGGTTAATCTGGATTATTAACTTGATTGGAATGAGATAAACCTAGGATTAAGAGATTAATGGGTGTTTCCAGAGACATTGGCATGTGGGACAGTAAACTGAAGGGCAGATTTGCTCTGAATGTGAGCAGCACTGTTCTGTAGCTAGGAAACTCAGAAGCAGCAAAGTGAACAGAGGAAGCCGTAGAAGATGCAAGCTCTGTTATTCTTGAGCAGGTGTGTCTATTGCTGCTGCCACTGTGTGTGGATGTCAGCTTCTTCACTTTTCCATTGTAAAGCTATTCCTGAGGGAGTTTCCGTGCCTCTAATCTTGGATGTGGCTTCACCATTGGTCCCTCTCATTCTGAGGCTCTAGCTTCTTAGACTGAGCAGCTACTGGTTCTTCTGGTTCTCTAGTGTGCAGATAGTCATTGAGTAACTGTCCAGCTTCTGATGATGTAAGACACCCTAATAAATCCTGTTTTATAATGGTACACATACATTTCCTATTAGTTCCGTTCCTCTAGAGAACCCTACCTAGTACAGATTTTGGTCCCAGAAGTGGAGGCTTTGCTGTGACTATACCTGACCATGTGTTCAGAAGTGTTTGGAACTGGTTTGTGAGAGGAGTTTGGAAAAGTCTGGAGATGCAGACTAGAGAGGCCTTAAAATGTTGTAGGCAGAATTTAGTGGGCAATTACGGTGGAAGCTCAAAGGAACAGAATGCCAACAGTATGTAAAGATTGTGTGCATAGGTTTCAGACTTTTTGTTTTTATTACCGGGGATTGAACCTGGGGTTTTATCACTGAGCTATGTCCCCAGCCTTTTTAATTTTATTTTTCTTCAAGGTCTTGCTAAGTTTCTGAGACTGGCCTTGAATTTGTGATCCTCTTGCCTCAGCCTCCTGAGTCATTGGGATTACAAGTGTATGCCACTTTGCCCAGCTCATGAGGTTTCAGATGGAATTGTGAGGACTCTATTGGAAACTGGACTAGAGGTCATTCATGTTACATTCTGGCAAAGGACTTGGGTACATTTTGTGCATGTCCTGGGTATTTCAATGAGGATGAATTTAAAGTCATGGGATAATTAATTGGGTGGAGGAAATTTCAAGGCAGCATAGCATTTGAGGAGTGGCATGAGTATTGCTGGTAGCTTTTGGCTAGGTTTACTGTGAGAATTAGGATAAAAAAGCAGAGCAGAAAGATTTAAAAAAACTTGTAGTTTAACCAGAAAAGTGCATATAAAATTGTGGTTGCTAAAGATATTAGAGCCATTAAAGAGAAACCAAGTTCTTTGCACAGAGCTAATAGGAAAGTTGCCTTGAGGGCACCTGAGGAATCAGTAAGATCCTATTATTCACAGGCTCAAAGGTGTAAAAATGAAGACTCATTTGAAAAACTTTGCTTTAAGAAGAGACTGTAGTAGCACCCTGCTGCCACAGGGCCACCTAGAAAGATATTTCCCCAGGATTTGGTTCACTGTGCTCAGTCATCCAGGCACTCAGAGACCACTACAGCCAGAGTCCAAGCAGGCCTGCTACTGTTCGAGTTGGTGGTGGACCTTGGCTTCATCCACATTGGTGCTGGTTTCACAGGAATGCAAAATGTCAAAGTTAGGGGACCAAGGAGGCTTCCACTGAGATTTCAAAGGAAGGCCTGGGAGGCCAGGCAGTGTGTGAGCAGGGAGGGAATTCCTGTGAGTGGCCCCTGAGAGGGCAATTATGAAGCTGTGAAACTGAAACTGGAGCTGCATTGAAGATCCCAAGATCTTAGAGATGCCAGAAACACAGAACATTTATTGAAGGTCACATCTAGGCAGTGAGAAGAGATAGCCCAACAGAGAGGACATGTGAGCGACATACCTCATTAACAAGCCATACTATTATTCCTAAGACAATTAAGACTAAAGCTATTAAAATATTTAAAACTAAACAACTAAAGTATAGAAAATAAAAAAGAAAAAGACATACTACACGAATTATAAACCAAACAACTTTATGGAACTATTAATTGTCAAGTATTATTTATTGAGTAACATTAATAAAGACAAAAATTTGACTCTTATTATATCACAAAGAAGAATCCTGTAGGAGATAGTATAATTACAAACAAGTATGCAACTAACATATAGCTGGAAAAATACAAAGAAAAAAGAAAGAATTATAATGAAGAACTGACAATACGCAGTCATCATGGAAATCTTTTTTTAAACATAAATCTCTCTCAGCTTTACAGATCTTGCAAACTAACAATATATGTACATATATGTATTTTATATGTATGTGTATTGTATTTATATGTATATATGAAATCCTATAACCAAAATGGAATGCCCATTATTTAAAAATTGAACATTTACCCAAAGTTAATCAAGTATAAAGCCCCAATAAATGTCTATGTGTGCATTTCTTTTTTTTTCCTTTTAAGTTTTTGCATAAAAACATCACCTTTCATTCTTAATTTTCACTAAAAATCTGAGTAATCTATTTCTTGATGGAAATGGAAATTGTATAATTTATCAAGAAATGTGGTTATAATTCTCAGATACAATCTTATCAGTCATTTCTCTATGACCACAATGCAAATGTGGCTGGAACACGCACACAGGGTAGAAGTGTAAGGTCTTAATGCCAGGTAAAAATGGTCAGATACTTCCCAAGAGCATGGGCTATCAAAAGCAGTCTTGACCCAACCTATTCATTTCTCTGAAGTACACAGTCTATTTCTCTGTTTAATAAAGTATCAGGAAGCAGCATGTAGTACAGAAGTTTCCTAATCCTATGGAAAGGAAGATTGCTTGGCTCCCCTGTACTTTTATATGCAGGAATAAGAGTTTGTAGTGGAATCAGTTTTTAAAACGAACATTTCCATATCCTACAGTTCCTAGGCCTGATACAAGGACAAAGCATCAAGTCTGTCTTTAGGATGGTTCTTTGAGGAGACAGAGTTCCTGACAGAATGAGCAGAGAACATAAGTCAGCCAAGTGTGTCACGCCAGGGCTGCTTTGACTTTGGTTTGTTGCTGTTGTTGCTGTTGCTGCTGCTGCTGCTGGGGATTTTGGGAGGGTGATTCTTTTCATGTTGTAGTAGAGGGCTGTGGGTAAAGGTCTGCTGTAAGGGACCCCTGGCTGCTAGCTCCAAGTGGTTCTGCATGCGTCGTTCACGCTCATGGAGCTGATGTGCAATTTCAGCATTCTTCCAGCCTTGTTTGAAGCTCTTTATGAAGCCTTCCCGGGGAGATAATTTGTCAGGGTCATGCACAACACGCTGGGGTATTTTAAGTACAGTGTGTACAGTAGTCAGAGGCAGGCTACTTGGCCCAGGGAAAACATATTGGAGGAGAGCCAGTACATGAACACTGCCGAGGGGAAGTGGATGGTTATGGGCAAGACTGCCAGGGGCATCACTCTGATAACATTTCTCATCCACTGAAGGTCAGAACTTTGCACACCTGTGTCAGCACCTAGCTCCAGGACACCCCACATTGTAGCAGTGACTACTATCGGTAACATGTAGATGGGATCAGATACAGTGAGATCCTGGAACCACCAGAGGCCACCTGTCTGCATACTGAGCACAGGAAGGTTGGCCATCTCTCTCAAGGCAATGAAGAAGGAGATGAAGACTAGTGCCTGAGTCAGAGGCAGAATGAGGGGTTTAAAGAATTTAATATCTTGCTTTTTCTGGTAAAGTGTCATCTCCTTGGAGGCCCTGTGAAACTCAGCATTGTCTCCTGCCAACTTGGCCTCTCTGATTCTAGTGGAAAACTTCCGGATCTCTGGCAAGTGGTTGTGAATCTTGGCTACCTCTTGCTGGCCCTTTACGATGAGAGGAAAAAACGAGGCAGTGGGCAAGGACTGTACATGCTGCAATGGCCCCCCACCAAGGAAGGCCCAGGTTAACATGCATAAATTCCAGGAGGTTCTGGATCAATCCCACTGGGGTGTATGACCCTAGTCCCAGTTCAGCGAAGCTCTGTTCTGCAACAGCTTGGATTACATCTGTAGTTCTTCCAGAAGCCACCTCAGGTACTGCTGTGGGTGAAGGAGTTGCAGGAACAACAGGAGGTACTTGGACCTGGGCTTCTGCAAATGAAATAGCAGAGGTACTGAGGCAGCAGGGGCTGGAGATTGTGACGAGGACATAATGTGGCTGCCTGCAGCCCGGGTGGCTTGGGAGCTGGAGCCCCTCTCTCAGTGGTCTCCACGCCACTGCGAGGACCCTACGACACTGTGGAACTAATCAGATGAAAGGATAATGGAATGTCTGTGCTGGAAGCAGAAGGCCCAGCGTGAGGCCACAGGGTACTCACTAAGATCATCCCTCAAGAAGCAGACAGCTTGCCATCCAGGCGAGCACATTGCTGCTCTGCTCTCCAAGACTCTATGTGCGCATTTCTAAATCATATTGATCTTGCCAATTTATAAAGTTTATATAAATACTTTAAATGTTTGTTAAATTAATCATAATGTTAGAAAAAAGAAGACAAGCCGAAATATGGGTTTAGCATTTAAAGGAATTTAAATTTTTTTTTTTTTTTGGTGATACTAGGGATCAAACTTAGGGCCTAGGTCATGCCAGCCAATGTTCTACCACTAAACTACATCCCCAGTCTCTCAAAAATTTTTAAAGAAAAAAATCCTGCAATCTTATTAGTGTGCATTCATTTCTTCACAGTGGGAAACATAACTTTTTCTTGTGTTTTATCCAAAAGATCAACATAATTTCAGGGTTTAACATTTTGAAAGTTGGGGATATTATTATGGAATCCACATTTACGGGAAGTACTTAAGTTTGTGAATTAGAGCTAGATGGGGTGACCTTGTCATTGTTGGTTCATTTGAGGGTACAAAGTGCTTATTTTTCCTGATTGGTGTTTCATAATGGAAGCAGGGCAAAGTGTCATTTGGGCTTCTGCACTGGGAAGAATAACATATTTCTAAAACAACAACTGAGATAGTTCTGTAAATAGCAGAGTGATCGTGTATACCTGACTAGCTGTTCATGTGTTTCCTAAAGTTTTGAATTCTTGACTTATGAAATTCTAAAACATAAAGAAACGTATGTAAGAGTATAGTTGATGCTGATATATTCCTCACCCAGATTTAATGATTATCAGGATTTTGCCATATTTGTTCTTTCCTCCCTTCTCTTGTTTTCTTTTTAAAATATTTTTTTAGTGGTAGATGGACTCAATACCTTTATTTTATTTTATTTATCTTTTATATGGTGCTGAGAATCGAACCCAATGCCTCACACGTGCTAGGCAAGTGCTCTCCCACTGAGCCGTAACTCTAGTCCCTCTCTGTACCATATTTTATATCTGAAATTGTTTCTCTTTTTTAATATTTATTTTTAGTTGTAGTTGGACACAATACCTTTATTTATTTATCTTTTATGTGGTGCTGAGGATTGAACCCAGTGCCTCACACATGCTAGGCAAGCACTCTGCCACTGAGCCACAACCCCAGCCCCTCTCTTGTTTCCTTTACTGAAAAATTATAAATAACATCAAGTCATTTTCCCCACACACTGCAGTTCACATCTCTAAAACCCAATTTCTTAACCATGATGCCACATTGCATCAGATATTTAGGTATCTCTGCTTGCCTTCAAAATGTCTTTTAGTGGTTCATTTGAATCAGAATCCAAAGTTCAAACATTGCTTTTTTAGTTTTGTGTCTCTAAGTCTTTCTTGATCTAAAGAACCTCCTCTTATTTCTTATTCTTTTCTTCTCATGGCTCTGACTTGGTGCAGCAATGAGTGGCCTATAAAATTTCCCATATTCTGGATGTGTGTGTTTGCTTCTGCATGGTGTCATTTAACTTGTTCCTCTAACTCCATACTTCCATTAAATAGATTTTAGCTCTAGAGCATGCATTTTCAACAGGGAAGATACTGGAAACTTTATGTCTTCCTTTTCTGATGTTGTATCTTTATTTTAATGCTCGCTCCCTAGTTGATGTTGATGTAGTTTGTTTTAGTCTTTGAAAGTATTTTACTGATTATCTTTCTTTGCAACAGAAATATGGACTGATGTGACAGACTGCTAGACATTCCCCAGTACCCTTCTCTCTTCTTTTCCAGTATTAAAAACTGCTGATCTAACTGGCCAGGATCACTTTTCATGTGATTTTCTCAATTTGGGGTTCCCTAGACCATTTAGGTAGAATACATTCAATATCAAAGCCATGAGATGGAATGTTTGTAAATGTCATAAGAGAGTTTTAATTTTTCTCTCCAGAGGCCAGAGCAAGGACGATTTATTTTTAATCCATCATTTCATCTAAATTTAACATGGCTTAGGTTTAATATGAAATTGCTGTTTTCACATGGTCCTGACTCTATTGGCCTGTTAGGATGTTGACACCCATGAACTCATGCTATAATTCTCCTCCTTTAAAACACAGCTACATTACTTTATATCCTTTCTGGGCCCTATCCTTTGTTTACTTTGGCCCTTGGCATGTGGGAAATTTCAACATCTCTGTGAATAATCTGGCCAACACCCTAACTTTGCAGCCTCTTGCCTATTCTGAACCTGAGGAGCTATGAATTCTACTCCCAAAGCCACACCTTTACTCTTCGTCATCATCCAAACTAGACTGCAATATTTTCACAATATTAAATCCTGATGTATAATTTGCTGATCATAATCTGTTTACCCTTCAGCTTTCTTGCAACCTTACACTTTGCAAAGCCCTCTAATCTCTTCATATATTTCCTCTGAAGTCCATTAGTGCCCCTGTGTTGTTAAAACTTCTTTTCCTTTCCAGTGGACATTCCATGGTGCAGTATTCCACTCACATTCTTTCTTTGCTTCCTACAGTGTTCACTGTACAAAGCTCTACCTGGGGTTAATGTAATCCTGATGGCTCTTCATTTTTATACTTAAAATAAAGGCAAATGGGCATTGTTTTGAAAATACATTGTCAAGTACTGGATCAGTGCTTCCTAGGAAGTTGTGAATTGGAGGTGGCAGAGCCATGTAATGGGAGGAGCCTAGAGAAGAGCCATTTACTGACTATGTTGTTTATTTCAGCAAAAGAGAAAATTTAGTTGTGTTTTAGCCATCACACATTTGGGAATTTTTAAAAACAGAACCATTACTTTAACTAATAAAACAGATATTATTATTTTTTTTTTGTAGTGAGAATTGAACCCAGGGGCACTTAAGTACCTAGCCACATCCCAGCCCTTTTTTGTATTGTATTTAGAGACAGGGTCTCACTGAGTTGCTTAATGCCTTGCTAAATTGCTGAGGCTGGCCTTGAACTCGAAATCCTCCATCCTCAGCCTTCTGAGCCTTAGGGATTACAGGCATGTACCACCACACCCAGCACCATTATTAAATTTTATTTTTCATTAGGAATAAGAAAATTATATGTATAAACAGTGATAAAATATTTTGTTCCTCTGTTTTAAAATACATTTTCGGGCTGGGGTTGTGACTTAGCAGTAGAGCACTTGCCTAGCATATGTAAGGCCCTGGGTTTGATCCTCAGCACTACATAAAAACAAATAAACAAAATAAAGGTATTGTGTACAACTAAAAAATAAATGTTAAAAAAAATAAAATACATTATCAATTACATAATTAAAAATAACACACACTTGAGTTAACATTTCATCAAAGGAAATATACAAGTGATTGACAAGCATATTAAAAGGATGTTTGACATCATTGGTCATTAGATAAATGTAAATCAAAGCCTCAATGAGATATCATTGAGGCTTTGATTTAGTAGGCTATAATAAAAAAACAAGTCAGAAAATAACATTACTCTTATTTATTACTGGCAAGAATGTGGAGAAGTAGAAACCTTTATTAATTTTTGGTTGTTATGTAAATTGGAAAATAGTTTGTTGATTCCTCAAAAAAGTAAATATAGAATAACCATAAGACTCAACAATTCCATTTGTAGGTTTATACCATGAATAATTGAAGGCAGGTGTCCAAATAAAACTTTCATCTGAATGTTCATATAAACACTATTTACACTGGTCAAAAGGTGGAAGCAACCTAAATGTAAATTAATAGATTTAAACAAATTATGATATATACATATCATGGAATATTCAGTCATAATAAAGAAATGAAGTACTGATACATGCTTCAGCTTTGGATGAGTCTCTAAAATATTCTAAGAAATCAGAGGTCACATATTGTATGATTTCTTCTCTGTGGAATATCCAGAATAGGAAAATTCATAGAGACAGAAAGATAACTAGTGATTGCCAGGGACTGGGCAGGGAGAGGGAATAATAAGTGGGTACTTAATAGTGCAGAATATTCTTCTAGGGTGATAAAAAATGCTTTGAAAATAGAAAGAAATGTTTGTGCTAAATTCCATTGAATAGTACATTCTGAAATAGTTAATATTATGTGAATTTTGGTCCAATTAGAAAAGAAAAATGTAACAACTATAAAACTAACTCAATAAGTAAATAAAAATTAACTACTTGTAATCTTCATGCCCAGAGATGACTACTATTACTATTTTGCTGTGGTAGGTTTTTTTATATGTAGACTTTAAAAAAGTGAGAACACACTGGATATAATTATTGGATAAACATGTTATTTTATTTAATAGAATTTTGCTTCAATATGACAAAAATAGCACATAGTGATAGAAATTATATCTTGATTGTATCCATGTTAGTATCTTCATTGTGATATTGTACTATGGTTTTGCAAGAAGTTGGCTTTGGTCAGTTTCCTTTTTATCATTGCTTTTATCATATGTTGTTATTATACATATTCATTTCTGTTGCTTAATTCAATCACTTGGTTAAGGTGGAGTCACTTTACAGAGTTGTGATGGGAGAATTAAATGAATGACAGGTGGTCCATGAACCTTACTGCTTCCTGTTCTTCTTCAACATTGGCTTTGGGGCAGATACACATCATCCCTGACTTCACTTTCCCACTACAGTTGCCTCTTGGTGGAGCTAGTAGTTATCTATGACTTGAGAATATTAAAAAAAATTATGAAGACTTTCAAGCAAACACAAAAGTAGAAAATAATTTAGGTTCCCACTCGGGCATGATTCATCAAATGAAGAAAGACCACAGATAAAAATGACAAAGAAATACAGGAAGTGAAGAAAACTTCTAGAAACAAATGTCCCAAGTATCCAGTATCAGGCCAGTGGTAATGGAAATGATGGCCAGCCCCAGGTTCTGAATGGACTGCACGAAGCCATATGCAGTGCCCAGCTGATGTTCAGGAACATCAATCTGGGAATATCATTCCAGGGGAACTTTAGCATTTTCTGTCAAATGCCACCATTGGCCATAGTGCACAGGCAAGCAATGAATAGGAGAGTCCCAGAGACACATAGGGATCCAAGGATTCCTCATGGTGAAGGCCAGCATCATGTGGGACACAAGAGTGGTGGTCACTGCACACAGAATCCAAATTATGTTTTTCCCTGTCTTATCCACCAAGAGCCCAGATATTCGGGACAAGTGTGCTGATATGACAAACACAACACTGTTAACTGTACTTGCTGCTAGGAAGACAGTTCAAATTTCTCTATAAAGAAAACTTTTCCCAGTCCAATAAAAGGACAATGAAACATAGTAGCTGACACAGATGATGAATATCAGCCATAGAGGGAAGGAGAAGTCCTTTCTGTCAGCCAACTTATAACTTCACCTGTTTTTCCTTATTGTTTGTGAAGGATTATCTCTGTGTCTTCTTTCCAACAAACATGGATACATGTTTCCATTTATTTAGATCTTATTTTATTTCTTTCATTATTGTTTTAGGCTTTTCATTGTACAAGTTTGGCATCTCCAGCAAATTTACTCTTAGTAGTTTATGTTATTGTAATTGTTTTTTTAAAATTTCATTTTAGTTTGTTCATTGATAGTATAGGGAAATAGAAGTGATTTTTGTTTACCAACCTAGTATCTTGCAACCTAATTTTTTAGTGGATTCCTTAGGATTTTCTTTAAACAAGATCATGACATCTGCAAATAGAGATCACTTTGCTTCTTTTTTTCCCCAATCTTTTTATTTCTTGTTTGGTTGCCCTGACTAGAATCTCCAGAAAAGGGGTGGTAATAGATACCCTTGTATTGATTCTGATATTTGAGAGAAATTCTTAATTTCTTCACCACTAAGTATGATTTTTCCTATGGGTTTTTCATGATGCTGTTTATCAGTTTGAGGAAGTTCTTAGATCTAAGTTTGTGGAATTTTTTTTTAATCAAGAAAAGTTGTTGAATTTTGTTGTGTTTTCTGCATCTACTGAGATAATCAAATGATTTTTTATCCTTTATTTTCTTTATTCTCTTAACATAGCATATTGTACTAATAAATTTTCCAATGTAAGACCAACTTTACATTCCTGGAATAATTCCCACTTGGTTGTGATATATAGACCTTTTGATATGTTATATGAGTCAGTTGGCTAGTTTTTTTAGGCTTTTTGCATTGACATTCATAAGAGATATTAATATATAGTTATTTTTGAGGCAGATCTTGTATGTTGCCCGGAGGGGTCTAAAATTCCTAGACTCAATTAATTCTACCTCCTTGGCCTTCTGAGTGCTGGAATTACAGGCTCATGCCACCACACCTGGGTAATATATAGTTTTGTGTGTGGGAGTGATTGGTTTGTCTGGTTTTTCTATCAGGGTAATATTGATCTTATGGAATGTATTAGGAAGTGTTTAATCTTTTTCTATATTTGGAGAGAAGTTGAGAGAATTAATAATAATTGTTTAAATGTTTGGTAGAATTTATCTGTGAAGCCATAAGTTTTTGGGGATTTTCTTAATGAGAAAGTGTAAATTACTAATTCAGTATCTTTACTATCATAGGAGTTTTCAGTTTCTTCTTGAGTTGGGTTTGGTAGTTTGGGTCTTTCTAGAAATTTGTCCATTTCATCTAAGTTATCTCATTTTTTGACGTTTGTTTGTAATGATCTCTTATAACCCTCTTTATTTTTTTAAGTTCAAGATTAATGTCCCTCTTTCATTCACGATTTCAGTACCTAGTCTGAAAATATTTTGTTGATCAATCTAGGTAAAGCTTTGTCAATTTTGTTGATCTTTTCAAAAACCAAATTTGGTTTCAGGGATTTTATTCTTATATTTTGTCCTGTTCTTCATTCCCTTTATTTTTGCTTTAACTTTTATTGTTTCTTTCTTTTTGACTGCTCTGGGTTTAGTTTGATTTTCTATCCCTATATCTTAAGGTGGAAGTTTAGTTTATTGATTTTGAGATTTTTTTTTCTTTTTAAATATTGATATTTAAAGCTAAAAATTTCCTTCTAAGCACTACTTTAGCTCTAGGCCATAAGTTTTGGTATGTTGCATTTTCATTTTTATTCGTTCTTTTTGTTATTTTTTGCAATACTGGGGATCAAATCCAGGACCTTATGCATACTAGGCAAGTACTCTACCACTAGCTATCAGCTCCTCACTCATTCTTTAAAAAATTATTTATTCTTTAAGTATCGTGTCTTTTTATTATTTGAACATACTTAAAATAGGGGCTTTGACATCTTTGTTAAGTCCAAAATCTGGGCCTTCTCTAAGGCAGCTTTTATTGCTCGTTCCTCCTCCCCAACTTCTTGTTTTGGGTCACATGTTTTTGTTTCTTTGCATGACTCATAATTTCTTGTTGTGGAAAATAGTATATTTCAGATAATATTTTGTAGAAATTCTGGATATTGGTCTCCCTCTTGCCTGGTGCCTATTGTTATTTGCTTGTTCATTTATTTAGTTACTTGGCTGAACAGTTTACTGAAGTATATTTCCCCACTGTATGCAGGCTCTGAGAGTCAAACCTTAACTGTACACACAGGCTCTCTGAAGTGCTAGGTTACTGCTGTTTTACCAGTTCTCTTATCTCTCCTTACTTCAGACTCAGTTTCTGGGTAGTCTAACTACATTGGTAGCACATGGAGCTGTTAGACTCTAGCACTTGCCAGCTGATTTTTAAATTGTTTTTCTCAATGTCTGGGACACATATTGCTCTACAGTCTGATCCAAGCCATCAGGCCCCTAGATGAGGGCAGTCTTTGAGACTTGCTTTGAATCCAGAAGGGATTTTCTTAGTTTGTATTTTTCTGGTTCTCTCTTTTGAATTTCTAGCTCGTCTGCCACTTTAGTTGTTGTTACTAGTTTGGTAGAGCTAAGAGCCTTCTACTAATTGCTTACCCCCAAAATATTCATTGTTTTTGCCAACACACTGAGGCACAAACTTCCCCATGTTTCTTTAAACATAAATTAAGTCCTCCTAAGAAGAGCCACTGAGCTGTTGGTTCTTAAGGTCTACTTCTCTCTTTGGACATAATCTCTGGGCTACTGCTCTAGAGTAGGGGGCAGGGACTGTAGTCTTCTTCTCCCGAAGTGACATATCCGCCTTGGTCTACAGGTGGGGTATCGGATGTAGATGGTAGCCCCTAGTCTTTTCAGCTCGCTTCTCCTGGCATGGAGCCTATGACTGTGCAAAGGGGTAGAGGCATTTGGGACCCAGTATTCTCAGCATTCAGTGCCTAGAGAGGATTTCTGCCCTACAAGTTGGGATTAGATTTTGCAAGGGAGTTCCAGTCCAGTCCCCTGCCCGGAAAGAGCTTCTTCAATGCAGAGCTTGGTGTGGTCATGAGAGATGCTAGCCACCTTTCCTTCCTAATCTTAGACAAAAGAGCTTAGAAACCCTCCTCTCCTCTCAGACAAGAGCCTTGAAGGCGAGGAAGCTCCATCTTCTTGTGCACCCTGCTGGGGGGGGGGAGGAAATCAGATCAGGTGGTGGCTTATATGCCACAGACTCTTACTGTTCTCTGCTTGTTATATACTTGGGACAATATCTAGAGGTTTTAAGTGGATATTTTTCCACAGTTTTTACTCTTTAAATATTTATTTCACTGGGGAGAGGGTCAGGTGAATTCCTCACATTGACTGAATATTCCAGAAGTGTGGTTACCTTAGAAGTTTTTACTTATCCATCATTTTAGTATAAAAAATTTAAACAGCAAGGTTGAAAGAATTTCACATTGAAGATTTATATTCTCCTCACCATGATTCTACCATTGGCATTTTTGTTATAGTTCTCTTATAATGTATCTGTCCATCTTTTCATCTGTCTACCTGTCCTTCAGTCTCATGTAGACAACAGTAAATTCTCATAAATATATCAGCATGTATCTCATTAACTAGAACTCAATATTTATATTTTTTGGGTAAAATTTGCATACATTGAAGTACAAAAATAATAAGCACACAATCACTTATTTTGACAAATTCTTCAATGATGTAACCTAAATTCTTACCAGGATGAGGAACATTTTTATTAACCCACAAAGTTTCCTCATGTGTCTCCTCTGTCCAGAGGAAAGCACTGTTCTGATTTTCTTCTAAGATATGCAGGTATTACTTATCCTCTGTTTGGAACCAGATATAAAAGATATCATACAGTGTGAATTTTTTTATGTAAGGCTTCTTGTTGTATGCTTTTGAGAGGCATGCACATTGGTGCATTAGTGGTTCATCCCCCCCATACACTTCTTTTTGTTTGTTTTGGAGTAGTGAAGATTGCTCCCAGGGTCTTAAGCATGCTAAGCAAGTGCTCTACCACTGAGCTGTATCCTCAGCTCAGTTTATCCTTTTTAATTGAAGAAAAGTATGGAATGATATGAATTTAACAATTTTCTTATTCGTTTTCTGAATTATAGTCATCAAATTATTCTACTGGAAGATTTTAGTCTGAGAATTTATATCATCCCGTTTACTCTGTAGATAGCTTATTCTGGGTAGGAATGGAAGGTGAGCTTTATGGGGAGCAGGACAAGGAGAATCAAAGACCCATTAGGAGGCTGTTGTTGCAGTTCAGGTGAGATTTGGATGAACACTGTAGTAGTAGAGATGGTGAAAGGTTGTCTGGCTCAGTACATTTTGGGGAAGTTGAGCTCTCAGGTCTTGCTAATGATTAGATATGGAAGGTGAGGGAAGAGTGCAGAAAGACTATGACTCTAACCATTCCTTTAACCATTCCTTTAACCATTCACTCATGGGAGTGAAGTGTCAATAAAAACCAGGTTAGAAACTTTCTGCTTAGATAATTGGCTAAAAACCAGATTGTAATCAGTTGCCAAGTATTTGCCAAGTTCTTATAGAAAGCAATTGATTAATTTGTAGGCTACACCCTGTGAATACATAAAACCCTTCAGAAAATCAGAACAATCTGTAGCTTTCTGGCCAAAGTAATATCACTACTAAAAACGTCAGTCAACTGAAGTGTTTGGATCCTTAGCTTACTGCCCCGGGCTCTGCCCACACATATCACTTGACCCAGCACTTCTGAGCTATTGGCTTTAGGATGCAATTTCCTATTTCTCTCAAACAGGAAACTTCTAAATGTTGGCCTATTCTTATCTGAGTCTTCAAACATATCACTGTTTTTCAGAATGGAAGTTTCTGTGATTGGTTAAATGATATTCCCCCTAAAATATTATGTGAGGAATGAGCCCTTTACATATAATTGAGATGAGATTGATGTTTTTGTTTATTAAACAGATATTTATTTATGAGTGCCTACTATGTGCTAGCAACTCTGGGAATGAGATAGTCCCTTTCCTCAAAGAATATGTCATTTGTCATCCCTACAATTTATATTCCTTGTTTAACAATAGTTACTAAGTATCATTAAGTAAACATGCATATAAGTAATTTTTAATTTTTAAACTGTAAAGATCTATAAAAAATGTTGATCATTACTAATAGTAAAAAAATAAAACAATTAACTACCTTTGCCCTCCTCCAAACCCAGAACTACCAACTCTAACCCTCACCACTACTACCAAATCTCACACGAACTGCAACAGCCTCCTAATGGGTTTTCATTCTCTGCAGTTAGCCATTTAAGTCAGTATTGATTTCAGCTGGAACAATACCAACTTTCTGAAATTCACCTCATTTTTATGAATGCTAGCTCCATGTGCCTATTGCACTTAATGTCCTTGAAAAGAATATGTAAACTGGATCATTTCACTGTAGTGTGATAAATGCTGTTAATTGGAAGCTCATAGCCTGGCATCCAATAAAGGATTGGGAGGGGGTCAAGCCAGGAGAAATTTGCAGAGATGTTTAAATTGAGACCTGAAGTATGAAAAAAATAGCTAGAGAAATTGAAGGTAGGGCAAAGTAGGGTATTCCAGGTGGGAAATCCAGAGAAAGATGTCTGTGTGGTACATCAGTAGAACTATAAATTCAGATGGGTGAGAAGTAGAATCTATGAAAGACACAAAGACCAGATGGTGGGGCTTTCTAATTGCACTAAGATATTTGGATTTTCTGACGTCTAAAATATAGTGTAGATTCTGGATTGAAGGGGGCAGTTTAGAGGCAGGAAGCCAAGTGAGTGGTTCAGGAAAAGGATGGTAGTGCCATGAACATCAAGTGGGGAGGGCCTTGGGGAAAGAGAAAAGTAGATGAACTTAAAAAATGCTAACCAGGGCTGGATGCTGTCGTGCACGCCTATAATTCCAGTGACTCAGGAGGCTGAGGCAGGAGGATTGCAAGTTCAAGACCAGCCTCAGCAACTCAGTGAGACCTTGTCTCAAAAGTTTTAAAAAAGGTCTGAGGATGTATCTCAGAGGTGAAGTGCCCCTGAGTTTAGTACTGAAAAGGTAAAAAGCTAACTAGATATAATAGACAGTTGATGGATGATCGGTGGAAGAAGTTAAGGACAAAAATCTAGGTTTTTGATTTGGCAGCATATTGAAAGTGGAAAAGAGAACCAGAAGGATGCAGAATGGTGTGGGGTGGAGGAGGGGAAAATCTTGAATGCAATTTGGACCTTGAGTCTGAGGTTCTGAGGGTCTTTGATAGAGAAACTTCAATTAAATTTAATTAACTTGAGTTATTTGCATCCAGAATGCTAAGGTCATAGTTTGGTTAATGATGAATCAAATAATGGAGTTCTCTTCCTGCAGCTCAGCCTGACATAGAAGAACAGAAACCTTTATTCCTTCTTGTTCAACCTGTTTACATTCTCTGCAGTTATCCACTTAAGTCAGTATTGATTTGGGGTGGAACAATACTAACCTTCTGAAACGTACCTCATTTTAATGAATGGTAGCTCCATGTGCCTATTGCACTTATCAACTCCTGTCAAAATATTTAAAAAACAAAAAATTAAATAGCTTCCTTTTGATTCATCCAGTAGCAGAAGAAGCCAACTTGAAAACTGTCCAGGAAGATAGGGCCAAAGGCTATCCCAAATGGTGAGGGTTAGAGTTGGCAGGGCTGGGTTTGGATGGGGCAGCAATCAGTTAATTGTTTTATTTTTTTTTTACTATTAGTAATGTCCAACATTTTTATAGATCTTTACAGTTTAAAAATTACTTATATGCATGTTGACTTAATGACAATTATTGTTGAACAAGGTATATAGATTGGGGGGATGACAAGGAAAAGACATGTTAAAAAAGAAAGTGAGGGCTTGGGGAAGGAGCTAAAAAGTATTGGTGGGTGGTAGAGTGAGCCATCCTCTGCCTGCCTCTCAATGCTGGGGATTAAATCAGGGTCATGTGTGTGATAGGCAAACACTCTGCCTCTGAGCTACGTCCTTAGCCCTTAAGCCATGTATTCTCATTGAAGGTGATATTATTGCTAAGGAATGAAAAATGGCTCTGGGGGGCATAAACTTAGATATTATAATGGTTTATAATCCTTCAGTGGGCTCTAGTACATGAACAGATGGAAAGATATACCTGTGATTATTAAAATTTCATTGGGGGTGATGATTAAGAAAAAATATCTAAAATGCTCACTGAATCAATAATAAAAAAAAAAAAGGTGGAGAAACACTGACGACATCCTCTGGTGCCTAGAGAACTTTTGACATTCATGACCTGTTCCTCTGTTCTCGGACATGTTAGACAAGTTTGTCTTTGCACATCTGCAGCTGGCTGCACTGGTCCTGCTCACTGAGGCCCTAAATAACCATGTTTAAAGCCCCTTTCGTCCTTTGGACACAGTGTCTGAATTAGGGTGGATGTGAGCCACAGCCAGGTAGGGCAGAGAGCAGCCCGTGAGTGACTGTCCCCCCCCCCCCCCCCCCCCCGGAAGCCTGGCTGCGCCTCACGTTCTCTCCTCAGGCTCTTCTCCATCTCCTGAGATGCAGCTCTGTATTTCTGGATGCCTGCTCTACCACTTTACTTTTGAAGTGGCTGCCAAAAGAGGGGGTACCAAAAAAGCCTTGGTGATGGCATCTTTCCGGTTACGACATTTGGGCACAGGGGCTCTCATCCATTTGAACAAGAGTGAATGTGATGGAAGAGAAATTCACTGAAACATCAGATCTTTGTCTTTATTCCTGGTTAATGTGGAGTTAGGTTTCCCAGCAGCTACACTATCATTTGGATCACATTTTGTTGTTGTTGTTGATGTCGTGGAAACTGTCCTGTCCTTGGAGTGCGTTTGTCAGCATCCCAGTCCCCTACTCACTAGATTACAGCAGGCCCCGCCCTCACCAAGTTATGATAACCAAAAAATGCCTTTAGGTAAATAAGTACAATTATTTACACCAGCTAAAATAAGATACTAAAAGACAGAGCCAAATGTCCCCTGGGGAACCAAGTCCCCTCTGGTTGAGAGCCACTGATGTGGAGAACCCAGATGGTCAAAAAGTATCAGTCTCTTCATCATCATATTGGTCTGATCAGAAATTTTGCCACGAAGGGTTTGAGGTCTGTTGTGAAGCATGGCCTTGATGAGAGCACAGTATTATCAGAGATGGTGGATGAAAGTATTGTGGCCACAACATCACAACAATCACTGGGTGAGTACTTGGTGAGGGTGTTCCACATGTTAACTATTAGTCTTCCCAACAACTCTGGAGAATCAGTGCCATTTTATTCTACTCACCCTACAGCTGAGGAACTGAGACATGGGGACCTGCCTGAGGTCACCTGGCTGGTAACAGCAGAGTCACCCAGGTGGCAGAGTTAGTGCTCAAGCATCCATGAGTGCATGATATCTCTGTCCTGCTGTCTTTCCTGTGAAGTCCGTACTTCATCCTTCACAGACCAGCACGGTACTGAGCACATAATAGCTTGTCATGAGAACCGATTGGCTTTTGTCTGTTTTGACACTGGCATTTACTGGGGCACACTCCCCTGTTTCCAGAGGGTCCCTGTTCCCTTGGTGATAACGTCTCTTATGTGTCTATAAAACAGCACCCTCCTTCATTTTCTAGCCCTTTACCCCGTTTTAGCCATCCCAAGAGTACTTAGCACAGTACTTAGCCTCCTCTTAGTACTTATTGTTTGTTCCCTTGCCCTTCAGCAGACTCAAAATGAATGAAAGGAGGGGCTTTATTCTACCAAAACTATTATACAGATTTAATGCGATTCCTATTAAATCTTAGCAACATTCTTCATAGAACTAGAAAAAGCAATCATGAAATTCATTTGGAAAATTAAGAGACTCAAAATAGCCAAGGCAGTCCTAAGCAAGAAGAGTAAAGCAGGAGGTATCACAATACTAGTCCTTAAACTATACTACTGAGCAATCGTATCAAAAATGGCATGGTTGGGCTGGGATTTGGCTCAGCGGCTGAGCACTCAACTAGCATGGGTGGGACCCGGGTTCGATTCTCAGTATCACATAAAAAAATAAATAAATAAAGGCATTGTGTTGTGTCCATCTACCAAAAAAAAAAAAAAAAAAAGATTCTCTCTCCCTCCCTCCCTCCCCCCTCCTCTCTTTAAAAAAAAAATGGCATGGGTATTGGTACCATAATAGACATGTAGACCACTGATACAAAATAGAAGATGCAGAGACAAGTCCATGTAAATACGGTTATCTTATACCAGACAAAGGCGCCAGAAACATACATTGGAGAAAAGATAACCTATTCAACAAATGGTACTAGGAAAACTGGAAATCCATATGTTGCAAAATGAAATCAAATCTCTATGTCTCACCCTGCCCAAAAATCAACTCAAAGTAGGTCAAAGACTTAGGGACTAGAACAGAGACCCTGCACCTAACAGAATAAAATGTAGGTCCAAATCTTCATCATGTTGGCTTAGGACCTGACTTCCTTAACAAGACTCCTAAAGTTCAAGAAGAATAAATAAATGGGATGGACTCAAACTAAAAAGCTTCTTCTCGGCAAAGAAAACAATCAGTAGTGTGATGAGCGCCTACAGAATGGGAAAAAATCTTTACCACATGCACCTCAGATAGAGCACTAATCTCCAGCATATATAAAGAACTCAAAAAACTTAAGATACAAAAAACAAATAACACAATCAATAAATGGGCTAAGGAACTAAACAAACACTTCACAGAAGAAGAAATATAATTGATCCACAAATATATGAAAAAATGTTCATCATTTCTATCAATTAGAGAAATACAAATCAAAACTACTCTAAGAGTTCATTTCACTCCAGTTGGAATGGCAATTATCAAGAATACAAGCAATAATAAGTGTTGGTGAGGCTGTGTGGGGAAAGGTACACTCATACATTGTGTTGGGACTGCAAATTGGTGCAGCCAATATGGAAAGCAGTATGGAGAAACCTCAGAAAACTTGGAATGGAACCACCATTTTAACCTAGCTATCCCACCCCTCAGTTTATACCCAAGGAACTTAAAAACAGCATACTACGGGGACACAGCCACATCAGTGTTTATAGCAGCTCAATTCACAATAGCTAACCTATGAAACCAACCTAGATTCCCTTCAACAGATGGAAGGATATAGAAATTATGGTCCATATAAACAATGGAATATTACTCAGCCTTAAAGAAGAATGAAATCATGGCATTTGTAGGTAAATGGATGGAACTAGAGAATATTGTGTTAAGTGAAATAAACCAATCCCCCCCAAAACAAATGCTTAATGTTTTCTCTGATAAGTAGATGCTGATCCATAGTGGGATAGGGTGGAGAAGGGAGGGAGGAATGAAGGAACTTTGTATTTTGGAGAGGGGAATTAGAGGAGGGGTCGGGCGGTGGGGATGGGAAGGATAGTGGAGTGAGAAGGCCATTTTTACCCTATCTATGTATGTATGATTGCACTACTGGTGTGACTCTGCACTGTGTACAGCCAGAGGAATGGGAAGTTATGCTCCATCTGTGTACAATGTGTTGAGATGCATTCTGCTGCCATGTGACTGATTGGAATAAATTTTAAAAATAGGAAAAAAAAATGAAAGGAGGGGCTTTGCCCGCTGTGCTCACTGCTATAGCCACAACATCTAGAACAATCCTTGACATAGAACAGATGTCTATTAAGCAAGTGAATGAATGAAAATACACGTTAGCTGAACGCTACATTCATACTCTGGTTGTTGGTTACTACTTTTCCTCAGTATTCTTATAAAAAGGTAACTCTCCTCTGAATAACCAGGGAAATTTGTGCAGAAGAGGAGCATAGTATTGGGGCCAGACAGGAGGGTCAACAGAAGGGCTGGCATCTTGGGGATCCCAGATTAATGACCATCAGAGATTTATTGTTAACTGGCTGGGGCGCTCTCATATGTCCATTTTTAAAATTTTGCTTCATGGGTCTATAGTAATTCAGTAGAGTCATGATAATATAGATAGTGGAATTAATTTTTTAGGCTTGGATATAAATCTTGTAGTAATTCTAAACTATTTTAGAGAAAAATTAACAGATAATACAAGACCATATTTTTTGTACAAAAATTAGTCCATTATACCTCTCTGTATAGCTCTAAGACTATTATTCATATGTTGAAAAGAATATAATTTTAATTAAAGTGTACTAAGAATTTAACAATTGCTCTCATTATATTGAAAAAGAAGCCACATAGTAATTACAGGTAGAAATGCAGACGCTTTTGCAGCTCTTCTAGGAATGGTGTACCAACCCCTCCCCCCCCCCCAAAAAAAAAGAAAGGAAATACAGAGAGTCAAAGCCTCTGGGTCTCAAAACTATGACTTTCTCACTCTCCACAAAATTACCTTGAAGTTTTGGGGCCCCATTCTCCATTCTACCCCAGAAACTATAGGACTCGGGAGAGCTTGCTCAGTTTCCCTTTTACAAAGATGTAGATTGCCATCCTGCAGTTAGGCATTTCTCTCAGATTTGAGAGAGCTCATTCCCTAAACCCTGACAATTGGGCCTGAAAAATTTAGATCTGGTTCATCCTCATCTAGGTTTAAACTCATCTTTAGATCCTGTACAGGTGAGTAGTCAAAGAAGGTAAAGAAAAGCCTCTCCATTGTTGGGGTTTGGGATGGTCCAGAGACCTCCGAGTTAGAAAGGATGCACCTGGAGGATATTATCCCCTATACTCATCACCAGTGTTCAGTCCATACGTACCCCACGCCCCACAGGGAGCACACTACCTCCCTAACCTCTGATTCCTAGTGCCACCACCTGAAGACATCATGGGAGACTGTCCCTTTGCTCTCCAAAAGTCTCTTTCAACACTGGGTCAGGTTTTAAAGAGGTCATAGAGCATGATTTTATATTGCACACAGTTTTATGGTATATAAAATGCCATGATAGTATTATTATATATTGTTTAAACTTTTGGAGGTGGGATAGAATGCTACACAAAAAAAATGAATTTAGACGGAGCTGTCCAGGAGAACTTTTGCAGTGATTGAAATGATCTACATCTGTGCCTAGATGTCTGAGCCTTAAAGGACGTCTACTATTTGGTATATAGGAAATTTAAAGCTGTGTTAAAGTGGATCTTGAATAAGACCCTTAGGCTTCCACATGGCTAGTATCTTTCCTTGTCTCAGGATGGGGGGATCCTTTTGGAGAGGGACAGCGGACAGCTCTGTACTTTAGCATCACATAGAAATGGTTTCCAAGGAAGTTATTAACTTTAAAACAGTTTGGCAGGGACTGGACTTTCAGAGGGAAAATCGGAAATGGTGAGTCTATCACAGCCTGTTCCCACACTGGCCCACATCCTTCTGTGCACATGTGCTACCTTGGAAGGTTGACACTGTTTTGGAAGGTTGACAGAGGCAAGCCTTTTCGTGAGAGCTCCCACACTCTTGAGGAGTTCCTAGAGTGGCTTGGGTTTGGACATTAGAATAAATTTACTCCTTTAAAGTCACATATATACTGACTTCAACCAATCCAACCGACAAAGGTAATTGCTCGAGTATCTTAGATGATGGAGCCACACAGGCTCCACTCAGCTCAAGGGAATGGGGAGATTCAGTTCTGACATGAAGGAAACTTATGTAGTGAGAAACACGTCAACAGGTGGAAATAAGTTGGGTGTGGTGGTGCACACCTATAATCCCAGGTACTTGGGAGGCTGAGGCAGAGGGATCGCACGTTTCAGGCCAGCCTGGACAACTTAGCAAGACCCTCCCTCGAAAAATATTTTTAAAGGGCTGGGAGTGTAGCTCAGTGGTAGCAATGGTAGCTCACCTAGGTTCAGTTCCCCAGTGTGCAAAAAGAAGACGTTGTAAACAAAAAGATGAAATGAAAAGGTCTCTCAGATGTGGACAATTAAAACATTAAAAAAGTCAGGTGAGGCACATACTCATACTGAGGACTTCTGGCTGAAGGATCAGAGTAAAAGAATTATTTGCTCAGATCCTAGGGTGATGCATTTGGCTTTATTATAACTTATGCCTTACACAGGAAAGGGCTAATGGCTGAAGAGGATGTAGGCTTAGTTCATCATCTGACACCAAATATTATTGTGGCAATTTTTATATATGTGGTTTATATACATAGATAATAACAAACATATAAAATCTATAGATGATTATGTTCTTAGGTTAGGCTCCTGTAAGGATGAACATTTACTACAGATAGAAAGGGAAAATTCCAAACAGAATCTTATTTTGGAATTTTAGTATTAATGGATGGAAGCTTCTTGGATCAAAGTCTTCATGTGATAGGAAATGCTGTGGGAAAATGACATCCAAACAGAGCCCAGCTATCCACTGCACTTCAGAACTTGCCCTGTACAGAGTCTGTTTAGGGTTTGTGATGGCTGCTAGTTGTTCTGGCTAAACCCATAGGTAATCACCCAACCCTGTTCCTGATTCCCTCTTTGAATCCGCTGGGAACTGTCTCTCTGTGGAATGTGCTTCTGAACTCTTCAGTGAAAGACCCACTTCCCTGGCTTTTACTTTCTCTCCCCTTCCCAGTGGGTAAAATTCAAACAGGGATGTTTATGGACTTACTCCACTGATACTGTTTGGTGTCTAATGGGCCTCCAGGCCACCAAGTCTCTGAGGTATTCATAGATAGGAAGATCAAGAAGAGAGGCAATCCCCGATGTAATTGAAGGGATATGCTGCTCACACCAGGTCTCTGAGTCTCTTTTCTGCACAGGAAAATAGCACAATTCTCTGCTGGAGCACGTGTGGGCACAACTCACACCCAATGTGCACAACTGCAGACACAGTTAAGGCTCAGAAGCATTCACAGAATGTGGCTGAGGTTAGAACCAGGTGGGGACAGAGCCTTCTCCCCCCTGGTAGACTCGCTCAGAGGGTTTCCAGGAAGACAGAAGGTCCAGGGAGAGGTTGCTCTGTTCTTGTTTGGATCTGACCTGGAGGTAGCCCAGCACATCCATAGTATCACCACAGACTTCCTGAAGTCGAGAAACCTTTTCATAAGGCAAGGACCAGCGCCAAGCCTGGGAAACGTTGAGGGCATTCCTGGCATTGGTGTGGAAGGCATGCTCTCCCATGCCCTTGCCCCGGGTGATGTTAACCACCCAGTTCTGGAGATGGGGCAAGAATTTCAACCCCACATATTCATACATCCGGGAAGTCTGAGCCAGTGGGGCCCGGACTAGGTCCTCATAGCGGATGAGCAAGTAGCGCTTCTGCAGAGCTTTGGGCAAGGACTGGATGGCCTTGTATATGTCCAGCTGGCTTTTGCAGATGATTTGCATCGTGTAGTACGGATGGTCTTCCTTTTTGAGTTTCTGCCAATTCTGCCCCATCACAATATGACTGTCAATCATGAGGTCTGCTGTGGTGTGTTCTCGGGAACGGAACACAGCCCGCGGGTCCCGGACCAGGTGCACGATGTGCAGGTTGAGGGAAGGGTCTATCAGCAGCTGGGAGAGGGGCTGCAGGTTGAGGAAGCGCACCTCCTTGAGTACTACGTGGCTGTAGGAGCGGCAGGCCTTCTCCACCACGGCGAAGGGCTGTTTGTTGCACAGGGTCTTGCAGTGAGCGTGGAAGGTGATCTCCTCCCTGGGGAAGAAGTCACAGGCAGGTGGGGAACACAGTGCCCGGCTTTGCTCCCACTGGAAGAGACTGGACTGTTTGAGGGGACCAGGTTTCATGTAGGCATCAAAGACACTCATGTCACACAGAAAGACGGAACGCAGTAGATCCCGCACGGCCATGTGCAGACTCCAGGCAGTGCTGTCGGTGAAGGTCATCCACACGTGCCAGGCTGGCTCCATTAGGTAGAAGACGTCTGGGTGCTGCCCAAAAAGCTGCCCCACGAAAGAAGAGCCAGAGCGCCAGGAAGACAGGATCAGCACATGCACAGGCTTGGGCTCCTCCTTTCTATACAGGGCGCCATGGTTATACATGTGGAAGAAGAGAGCAAAGACAGCCACCTGGGAAACCAGGAACAGCAGGAGCCTCATTTTTTTGAGCAATATCATTGTGCTGAAGAGGATGACCTTTAAGGAACAAGCAGAAGGGACTGAATCAGGCTGCTGTTTTGGTACCTGCCTTCCATTCTCTTTCTAGCCAAAGCCACCTTCTCCCTGACACCTTCCAAGGAGCAACGTGGAAAGCTAGAACATTTGTGCAACCAGTTGCACAAATTCCTGTCCTGACCAGTTCCTGTTCCTTGCAGTTAGTGTGTCAATAAGTTTTATATATTTTGGGGTCTTTAATTCCTCCCCCTGGTCTTTCTTGGGTAACCAAGAATTCCTGAACTCAGCCAAGTTTAATCAACATAGGAGAAATGACTGCAGCGGGCACCCTGGTGGCTATATGCCTTCACACAGGCCACAGAGGCAAAGCTTAATTTCAGTCTAACCCATGGATGCCTTGTGATTCTCCTGAAGCTTAAGGAGAGGAGCCACCCAGCAAGGAACACCCTGAGGACATTTCTCAACCAACACCCCCAACTTGAGGGAGATTGCCTCAAGCTCTTTTGTCATCTCCTCCCCCATTTTTCATTAAGCGCAGGACTTTCCACTTCAGTTCCCTGAAAAATGGAGCTGCAAGTTATAAAACTGCTTGGCTTTAGAATTGTATCCTCAGCAGAGAACCAGATGCCCATGATACCTGTCATCTGGTTCTCTCTGATTTCGTCTCATCTTATGGGACTAAGGACATGGGAGAACTGATCCAATGGTGACCTTGGGTCTGCATAGGTAATGAACAATCTATCTATTTCAGTTGCATTGTTGTCTCCTTATCAGCTGACTCTGAAAGTGTGCCAAGCAACACTCAGCTGTAATAGTGATCCTTATGGCCATTTTGTCACTGCTGCTGCTTGTGGAATGCTTGGCCACTCGACACAACCTATTCAGGGCTGCTCAGTATGGTCGAGCAGATAGTGCATTGCATGACCCTAGGGCATGCCATCTCATCAAGGATTTAGAAACTTATTATAAAAAGTTCTGTAGGTGATGGCGAAGTATCTTGGTCCAACAAGGTAAATATTATAAGATAGTTTTCCAGTTGCTAGATATAAAATATTTAAAGAAAGGATTTCTATTTTGCATCAAAAAAACATATAGACTGGGAGCAACCCTGATTCTTGTGACATTCAGGGGTTGCTTCATATGATTTTTTTCCTTTGGAGATTTTAACTCTTTCCCACATGACCATAGATCATTTTGGGTAACTTCTTGATATAAATAACAATTGAGAGATAAAATAGCTATTATATATAATACAAATATTATTAGCAGCAAGTTGCTAATTAGCATAACCCTATATACCCAAGAAATTCTCCCTTTTAGTTTTTATATAGAAGAGAATCTATTTCTGGATAGTAACTGGAATTAGATGTAGGGTTTGCTATTTTCCTGGTGATGAGTTTTATCACCAAGTTTTTAAAAAAGTGTTTGATTTTGTTTTTGTTTTTTGGGGTACTAGGGATTGAACTCAAGGGTACTCGATCACTGAGCCATATTCCCAGCCCTGTTTTGTATTTTATTTAGAGACAGGTTCTCCCTGAGTTTCTTAGTGCCTTGCTAAATTGCTGAGGCTGGCTTTGAACTCACAATCCTCCTGCCTCAGCTTCCCGAGCCACTGGGATTACAGGTGAGCACCACTGCATCCATCTAAAAAAAGGTTTTTGATAGGTAATTCTCACATGGTTCAAATTGTTTTGAAAAATATTATTTTCATGGATATTCCATAGACTCAGAATTTAAAACAGGGCATTCCTAAGATTCTGCATGCAGAAGAAAAGATACGGAGTGCTTACCAGTCAGCAGCCTTGTCTGTCACACCCAGTCTTTAACACACATGACAGAGAAGGGGAAATTTTTTTGACAAGCAGTTGTGTCTATAAGGGAAGTCTGTAGTCACATTTTAGAAAGACCTACTTGTAAATAGGGATAATGATATATTTTTTAAAGGGTCACATCTTTTTTTTTCCCCCAAGGGAAAAAGAACAAGAATTTACTAGTTGCTGAACTGGTAACCTCTTCTCTATTTACTAACAGTTAGTATTTATATAGCTTGTAGGATATGGTGAAAAATCTACCTCCAAAACCTGTCCCCCATCTGCCCATTTCTCAACTTGTCCCTAACATAGCAATTGGGTTTATTTTTTTTATGTGTAATTTCTTTTGCTTTATGCATTCCCCAAAAAGTTCAAATGTATATATTTTCTTAATTTTTTCCCTCTTTAGAACACAAAAAATATGGGGCTGGGATTGTGGCTCAGTGGTAGAGTGCTTGCCTATCAGGTGTGAGGCCCTGGGTTCGATCCTCAGCACCACATATAAATAAATAAAATAAAAGTATTGTGTCCAACTACAACTAAAAAATAAATATAAAAAATTATTTAAAAAAAACACAAAAAAATAGTAAGTTATTCCCACTGTGATGCACATTTTTTTTTAACTTGTGAACATGTCTTATGGGAAGCTTTCCCTGGTAGTATATAAGGCATTTCCTCATTCCTTTTTACTACACAGATTCTATTATATGGATACACAATGACTTATTTAACTCATTTTCTTATTGATGGGTTTTGGCTTGCTTTGCAGTCTTTTACCATTTCAGATGCCTCAGTAATGACCTTTATGTTCACATACCTTTGCACACGTAAACTAAATACCCTGAAGTGGAATTGGCAAGTCAAAGAGTATGTGCATGCTAAGTTTTGATATCTATTGCCCAGGCAGCCTTCATACTGCTCGTAAACCATTCTCTATGTCCAGAGCTCCAGAGATATTTGAGAATAGCTTTTAGAGGAGGAAGATGTGACTCCTAGAATTTATAGCTTGTTTCCTGAAGAGGTAGAGCTTACTTTGCCAGCTCATGGGCTTCCCTTGGAAGTCCCCTGGACCTTCTGGGAAATGGGTAATGATCCATGCCATGCCTTGTGTGGCAGTGGCAGAAAATCCCCTTCTCTTCCATCCATCACAACAGTGCTCTTCCTCAGGATGTGCCAGAAGGATCCAGGGAGGATCTTCTTTCTTTTGTGGCCAAAACAAAAACGTTTAAAACTAAACAAATCCCCCTCCTAAAATAACCATGTTGCTCTCTGCCTGGGAAATGCCAATGGATGGTAATTCCTGCCTTGTAGACTTGGCCCTGTGGATTAGAAGAAGGCCAACTAAGTAGGCTCCTAGTTCTTAAACTTGAATTCAAGAGGAAATGATTAGAAACTAGAAAGTTACTGATAATGGTCAAAGGATGCCCTCTCCATCCTCCACCCAAGACAGATGCATCTTGAACAAGAGCTTCTGCTTAGGGTAACATGAGCAAGAGAAACGGTTTGGAACAAAGAGAGGAAACCATGGAGCAAAAGAGAGAGGAATCTAAGGAGAGAAGAACTTGACCTGTATGCAATTATAAGGAGACTGTTGGTAGAATTTTATACATAGAGCCTATAATCACTTTAGGAAAAAAGCTGATATTTCCTGGCGATTAGGAGAGCAGACACCTTTCAAAGTACGTCCTCCCTCCTTCCATCCCAGCTGCAGGCTGACTTTGTCCTGTGGGGCTCAATGGCCTTGTGCCTTCTTTGCCTGCCAGCTCTGCTCCTGGTCCCAAGCCCATTCCCTCTGCAAGCTGGAGCTTGACCTTCTAACTCTGTTAGAAGTTGTCCATAGTTCTCAAGAATTCCTACAGAAATCCTCTAACTTCTTTCTTTGATTTTACTCTCCATAAGCACTTTCCCTGGCCAGAAAGAACATGCTTTTGTGAAGTGAGTCCCACTTTGGACAACACATGGTGGGGCTGCCCAGGCCACCAGGGAACACTCTAGGGTGTTCTGGCAAAGCTCATCTGCAGAGACTGTAATCAGCAGTGGAGGTGGATGCTTTGGAGCCCTGGCAGAGGTGAGGGGCTGTGGGTCACCAGTGTGCTTAGGGAGGCTCAGTGGAGAAAAGGAGACTCTTCCGTTGCCTCCTTGAATTGCATTCTCATTGCCAGAATTCCCAGCCTGCTCTTCTCAAGCAGGGCCTTGGACAGTACCCTTCCTCTTCTGTCTCTCAGCTCTCTCCCATCATCCACTGCTGAGCTAAATTATATTTCTAAAACACAAGTGTGTCACTCCCTGCTGAAAAATCCTCAATAACTTTTCAACATATATAGGGCTAAATCAAAGTCCCCAAATCTCTCACTCTGGGTCCTTCAGGGCCTGATCTTTGATTTCCTGCCACTCCCCTTCTTTTTGGTACCTTAGAATCCAGACTCAACTTTAAATTCTTCCAAAACTTCCCTGTTATTTAGGAGTCCTGAGACCTTCAACTACAGCTCTTCCAGAGTCAGCCAACCTTCTTCCTTTAAGAAAGTTTTTCCTCCTCTTTCCAAATGTACCTCTAGCATCCATCCCACTCTAGAGGAATTAGCTGTATGTGAATGTCTCTTCCCACTGAACTGCAATAATTTAAGGGAGAGTCTGTCTTGTTTTTCTTACAGATCCATAACAATTTGGCGAGTGATGAGGATTCCTTAAACACTTTTCAAATGAATGAAGAAGTAAGTAGTAAGAAATCAGTAAGTAGTTGAGTGTGGGAGGAGATATCATCACTGTTAGAAGCAAATAACCCAACAAGCTCCTTCTCGAAACTGAAACTTATCATTTTATAGAATGCATACAGACAAACTTTAGTATCAATGACTACATTGAGTACTAAAGCACATAACCAGTACTTTCTCAGGTGTGGTATTAATAAAATCAGGTGCATAGTTTTGATATCAGATGGCACACTAAAAATATTTTCCTACACTGATCCTGTAGTAGTTAAAACTAAGAGGAAAAACAACATTAAATTATTTTTAGAAATTTTATTAAAATGAAATAAAAGCCCCATACAGGTGACAGGCTGCCTTGTTCTAATCAGTTCAGTTACTAGGTAGACAAGGCAAAACAAACATCAAAACCCCCAAACTCAGCACATCCCATCACCCCAGAAATGATTTGAACCCGTATTGCTCCAGTGATGGGTGATTGGCATCAAACTGAAACACAGTGGACAGCCTCTAGTTGAAGAGTAGGAAGGATGTTAGGATTTTGAAAAATATCACCAAAGGGGTGGCGATAAGGTACAGTGACCATGAAAACACCAGAACAATGAGCCTCACTGAACAGTCTGATTAGAGAGGGCTGAAGTTTGGATATCCCCATAATCATACTGTAAAGACTTTTAGGAACAAAATGAGAAATTCTGTGAAAAAAAAAAAAAAGATAGCAGTTTAAGAAGCCTGAATCCCGGGGGCTGAGTTGTAGCTCAGTAGTAGAGCACTTGCCTGGCATGTGTGAGGCACTGGGTTTGATCCCCAACACCACATAAAAATAAATAAATAAAATAAAGGTACTGTGACCAACTAGGAGAAGGAGAAGGAGAAGGAGAAGGAGAAGGAGAAGGAGAAGGAGAAGGAGAAGGAGAAGGAGAAGGAATAGCAGCCTGGATTCCAACCACTTGGCATATTGCTAATTTAGATTCTCCAGTGATATTCTATCCCTGCACCCAGATATCAGGGATGACAGAAGATGCCTGTACAGCTGAGGGAATGGGGTTGTGCTGGGGACACCCACCTTAAAAAAGAGCCTGTAGACTGGGAAATCTGAAGAACTAAGTTCCAGGGCAAAGGGTTTCCATACATCAATTTTTTCACTAGATTGAGAGTGCCAGGGGACTGAACTTTTGTCTTTGCCAGTGCTGTGTCCATAGTGCCAAAGGCAATGCCTGGCATGTAGTACATGCTTAAGAAACATCTATAAAGGAATGACTGAGTGAACAAACATTTGTAGAGGTTGTTTTACTGTTTGAGATGCCCTCACTGACCCAACAAGGAAGGAGGAAGGTTGGACAAGGTATTATTATTATCATTACTTTTTAAAAGGTCAACTCATTTATTTTATTTATTTATTTTTTTTGTGATGCTGGGGATTGAACCCAGGCCTTGTGCATGTGAGGCTCTACCAACTGAGCTATATCCCCAGCCAGCCCAAGGTATTGGTTTTTTTTTTTTTTTTTTTAGAGAGAGAGAATTTTTTTTAAAGAGAGAGTGAGAGAGGAGAGAGAGAGAGAAAGAATTTTTAATATTTATTTATTTTTTTTAGTTCTCGGCGGACACAACATCTTTGTTGGTATGTGGTGCTGAGGATTGAACCCTGGCCGCACGCATGCCAGATGAGCGTGCTACCGCTTGAGCCACATCCCCAGCCCCAGAGAGAGAATTTTTTAATATTTATTTTTTTAGTTTTTGGCAGACACAACATCTTTGTTTATATGTGATGCTGAGAATCGAACCCCACACATGCCAGGCGAGTGCGCTACGGCTTGAGCCACATCCCCAGCCCTTGTTTTTATTTTATACATATAAAGCATTCAAATTCCAATTAAAAGTTCCAGACTTGCTCAAGACCATTCAAGATAGAGGTCTTCTACCTTAGCTGACATGCTGGCTCTCTAACTTAATCATATTTTATATCTGCATGGTGTTTCATGATTTTCAAAGCCCTTTGAGGGTTAGTCATGAAAATAACCCAATTAGAAATTTTGGAGTGATGAGCCACTTTCTTATTTTTCAGAATTTATTCAGTTTATTTGTAAACTGAACTTTTGATTGATTGACTCACCAGCTATAATAGCTCTGCCTGGCTCACAATGCCCATCTTTTGGGTCTCAGTTTTCAGTGATCACACTACACTGCACCTAAGCTCGAAAAAACCTTCAGCTCTCTATGCCTCTCCCATCCCCAGCAGAGAGCAGGAGAGAAACTGTGGGAATCACAGAAGCTTGAGCTCCAAAGCAGGATCTGAACAGATCAGATGTACCAGGGGACAGTTTACAAATGTACATCAAAACAGCCCTGCCCAATTCTAGGCACTTTAGGGATAGGGTCAGGCTTGGTGGAAGAGCTAATAGTACGAGGCTGCTTTCTACTCAGAAGATGCCCCTGGTGATTCGGATACAGATTCACCCTCCCTCCCACCAGCCCCTCTAGCCAGCCAACCGGATCCCAAGCTTTGCTGCCAAGTTATCTGATACTCTGATCCCACAGCCCTGGGATAATTCTCTTCTTACCTTATTAATGGCTTAGGCTTCCCACTGCTTTTGAGAGGCTCACTGCTAGCCGAGCTGATCACTGTTCACTGACTCACCAGATCCCTTCACGGCTTCCTCCTCCTCCTCCTCCTCCTCCTTTTCCTCCTCCTCCTCCTCCTCCTCCTCATAAAAAAGATCCACCTTGCAAGAGGCTTGACAAACCACTGGCTCCCTGGAAGCTGTGACATTTATAACTTTAACACCAGTGAGACTCAAGGGGTGGGGAGACTCTACAGCATGTGGGCAAAGCAAAGGAGGACGAATTCTCTCCCCCGCCTGGGATGTTGCCTGGAATGTTGACTGCTCAAAGGTCAGCTCTCATGGCAAGGTAGAAGCAGAGAAGAAGCAGACTTAGCAGATGAGTTCCCAGGGACATTGCTCGTTATAGGCAGAATTGCTCAGAAGGTCTTATACCTTACTCATATCTTTTTTTTTTTTTAATTTCTAAGGAGAAAATGTGAAGATTGTTTATGCCTTGCACTTCTTTGCTCCCTCCACCCTACAGAGGTAAAATATCTTATCCTCTGTGTCACATCCAACATCTTTACCCTTCTCATAAGAGGTAATAAATATGTTCTGGAAGGACACAGATGTACTGGCATTTGGTTGGAGTAAAGGGGACAAAAAATTTCCCTTTAAAAAAAGAGAAAAGAGTCATTATTAAGGATGATAATGTCTTACTAGCTGTGTGCCTTGAGCAAAACACATACCCACTCTGAGCTACTTTACATGGTTGTTAAGAGTCTAAAACAGAAGATGCATGTGCAGAAATGGAAACTGTGATGCAGCATAGAAACCACAGACTTTCAGAGATCTGGGCAAGTTACTGCATCTCTTTTGAGTCCTAGAATATCAGTGTAAAATAAGGGTGACAACATCCACCTGGTAGTGAACGTTGGGATTAATACAAAGTCCCTACACAGTATTATGACAATAATAAAAGTTTTAAAGCAGTAGCTATTATTGAATAATAATAATATACCTCTTGTTTATTCCTGGGCTGCTGGCTCAATTTCCAGGCTCTGAGAGAGTAGGCAAGCATTGTGTGAGTTCTGGGACTCTAGGGTTTGGATGATTTCCATCAGCTGAGTCCCCTAAGGCCTTATCACTGCACAAAGGACAAGAACCTGTGAGGTTGCCACGTATTGATTTCAACTGTGCATCTCTTCTTCTCTTCCTGTTTCTTTCTGGCAGAGAGAAATTTCTCTTCCTCCCTGTTCTGTGCAGGGAGATGTAAGTTGAAGAGCCAGAGTAGGTAGCAGTAGTTCCGTTTTTATTCTTCTTTTAAAACTAATACTTGTTAAGTATAAAAAGTTTGAAAATACACTATTTATAAGGAAGGAAATAGAAATCCCTTGGTAAATTGCTGCCCAGAGAAAATTGCCATTGATAATTTTCCTGTTCATGTAGAAAAGACAATTTTAGACATGCTTTTCTTTTATTTTTTGCTCTATTTAAAGATAGTTTAAATTATGAAATGCAAATAGGTCATAAAGGTAAATTTAACAGGGCTGGGGTTGTGGCTCAGCAGTAGAGCACTCGCCTCACACATGTGAGACCCTGGGTTCGATCCTCAGCACCACATAAAAATAAATAAATAAAATAAAGGTATTGTGTCCAACTACAACTAAAAAATACATATTAAAAAAGGGGTAAATTTAACAAAGGAACTACCACTTAAATAACAAAAATAAACCAAAATCAGAACAGCACCAAAGCCACCCCCTTCCCTCACAGACCTTCCCAGCTCAGCGCTCAGGGTGGCTGCTCTCACAGTAAGCAGGCCCTTGCTTCTGCGTATGGCTTCCCATGTGGGCATCAGTGGATCAAACCCGCAGACATTCTTTTGAGCTTTTCTTTCGACCATCACGCCATTTCATATAATTATCTTTTTAAAAAATTTCTATGTAATGTTCCTTATACCACCTCTTGTGATGTATCTTGTTAATGGGCATTGGGATTGTTTATAGTTGTGATTGACTTTTTTTTTTTTTTTTTTTTTTTTTTTGGTACTGAGAACTGAACCCTGGGGTGCTCTACCAATGAGCTACCTTGTTAATTTTTTTTTTTGAGACAGGGACTTGCTATGTTGCCCAAGCCAGACTCGAACTTGTGATCTTCCTGCCTCAGTCTGCTGAGTTGCTGGGATTACAGTGCACCACTGCACCTGGCGTGACTGGACGTTCTTGACATGTACCCTGGCACACATGTCTACTGCAGTGTCTCTTGGGGATGCTGGGACACAGTCCATGTCGGGCTTTGAGGTTTTTACTTCATGCTATTTACCCATGTCAACTAATATATTTCGCAGATGTTATTTTGACAGGATTTATATTTTGGTTGTAGATGGACACAATACCTTTATTTTGTTTATTTTTTTTAATGTGGTATTGGGATCGAACCCAGTGCCTCACACATGCTCAGCAAGCGCTCTCATATATCAGATACACAAATTGTGTTTTATTTCAGAGATCCCTGCAATAGGCTCTGTATTCTTCATGCACTCTCAAAACATGGTGTGAAGACTGTTGTCTTTCTGGAAGCACCATTCCAGAGAACTGGATTCTCTATCCCTGCCCTTGGATCTTCACCACCTTTACAGTGTGGGCTCCACGTGAATGGTGACGAGACCTTGGGTCAGACACTCATCTAGTCTCTGATTACTTTATATCAGTTTCTGCTGGTTGTATCATCTAGTGCTACTGCTTTTATCTAGGCCATTGTTCCTCGTGTACTGAGACTGGAGTTCCTTTATGGCTCGACTTGGGTACAGGTCTTTCCTGCTCACAGTGGCACTGAAAGGTCAATGAGTTTTTTCTTGAGTTTCTTTTCATGTGGGGGCTCCAACATTCCTCATTTTACTGTGTACATCAGCCTACAATGTGGATGTGAAGACCTGAAACTTTTGAGTGATATGAAACTCTCTATCTTTGTCACCAACCCTACATTACTTACCAAAGTCTGGTGTCTGACGGGGACTGTGTATTGGCTAAGTGGCTGGATTTAGAGAATGGATTTAGGGGGACTAGACCTTTGTGTTTTGGCTAAACTTCTACATGTTTGACCTCAGCATCATAGTGATCCAGCACCTTCTGAAGAAGTGTCTGCAAACCAGGAAGATAATCTTGGGTGCTATAAATCTTTTTATCAAATTGACAGTTGTTTTAAATAGAACTTGCTTCTTTGAGTTGCATCCTGGGGGTGGACACCTGTGTAGGTGCCCCGTGGCAATAGGATAGTCTTTATCGCTGTGTTAGAAATATTTGTTTCAATAATGGAAGAACAAGCTAGATTAGGGGAGGTCAGAATCAGGGAAAAGGGAAATGTAGTTTTAAGTTTCTTGTTGGTTGTTGTTTTTTGAGGCCTCTTAATAGGGCATAGAGGATAGGAAAATAGGGAATTCCTGGTAGAGATCAGGCATCCTTTATGTCTTTGGTGGATCAGGAGCTTGACATTGCTCAACATTGCTGGATAATGGTTGCCTTATGTGGAATCAGGATCCTGGAACTGATAGTAGAGCAGGTGAAATCAGGGGAACATTAAAAGATGTGATTATAATAACCATGGAAACTAAGCTGGATTAGAGGAGAAACAAGGGCACAAATGGCATAGCTGAGCTAATGTGGAGGACAAGCTTTTTGGAAGCCAAGGGTCAGGATTTGAGGCATCATAGTTTTGGAAGGACCATATATAAGAGCATTGAGATTATGTAGCAGCATCCTAGGAGCAGTGTTGGAGCATAACCATATGACTGCTATGAGGGTCGTTTAGTCTGGCTAACTTCTGTTGTGATTTGGCTATGAGATGTCCCCTAAAAGCTCATGTTAATGTAGGAATGTTCAGAGTTGCAATGATTAAATTATGTGAATCAGAACCTAATCAGTGGATTAATCTAGTTGATGGATCAATAATTTGAAAGGATTACAGTCCTGGGGGCTTGCCCTGGAAGGGTTCATCTTCTCATGGCCCCTTCCCTCCCTCTCTGCTTCCTGGCTGCCATGAGAAAAGCAGTGCTCTTCCTTCACACCCTTCTGCCATGATGGTCGGCCTTACCTTGGGCCCAGAGCAATGGGGACAGCCAGCCCTGGACTAAACCTCTAAAACCATGAGACCAAAAATCAGCTTTTCTTCATCTAAGTTGGTCTTGTTGGATATTTTGGTCACAGTGATATAAAGATGTGTCAAATGTGGGCAACTGTAGGAAAGGAAGGGGCAGAATGATCTGGAAGCCTCAATGAGGAGAGCAAGTGGACTCTGTTCCACTGTGGGGAACAGAGCATAGCTGTCCCTAGAGAGGGCTACCGGGGAAGGAGTGACCTCAAATAAGACCCAATTTCTGTCAGAGAAACAAGGAGAAGGAAAAGTACAGACTCTAAGAGGGATTTTGTTGTTCCCAGCAATGAACTCATGAAGATTTTAGGAGATGGAGAGAGTGGAAAATGAGGTCAAAAGATGGGCTATCCAGAGCCATTTGGGATGGGACATGGAGCAACATGGGATCCTGGTCTTTTTGAACTTCCAGCATAAATCAGGAGAAAGAGAATAATGATAAGAGAAATAATGGTCACACCGCAGGCAGAGGTGGCCCATCTGAGTGTTGGGGGAGAGCACCAGAGAGCTGGCTCTTTACTCTTTGTTCTCATCACTGGTGATGCGAAGGCCAGGGAAGGAGTGTTGAAACTCTAGAAATGGAGACCCCACACACTGAATATGAACAGTGTCACCACTGTAATGGTGCAGAGTTTTGAGTCAGCTTGCCTGAGGAATGGGAGTCTGGTCGAAGGCAGGCAGGGAAGTGACGGAGCAGCGTGGAACACTAAAGGGCAAGGTAGACTCCGGGAGACTTCACAGGAGTTCCTGAGTGCTGACCTATCTGACACGACGCTGTACACTCACAATTTGGGCTGAGATGGCAGCTCAATGATGCCCTTGGGTGTAATCTTTCTGTAGACTTTTTAATCTCAATTATTGTGTCATAGCCATAAAAATGCTGCAGAACATCTAGGACTAACATCCATGTTTCAGATGTTATGTGGCTGGTTTCAGAGAGGAAGTAGGGGAACAGTTAATAGGTGGAGAGGATATGCATGGCATAAGCAAAGAGGTGCATGTACTTAAGCCTCCAAAGTTCTTAGCTCTTGTGTGTTTGCTCTGTTTAAAACAGCTTCCCTTCTTTATGGCCAACCTAACTTCTGTCTTTTCTTTCAAGATTTAACCCAAGTTAGTATCATCTTTTCTGGGAGACCATTCATTATCTCCTTAGGCTGAGTTAGGTGCCCCTGGTTTGTGTGTTTACGTTGCAGGGATGACTCTGATTCTTCTGTGTCTCTATTTCCTGTGCTGTGTAACTCTGACTGTAGTCTTGGCAGTGCAACTTATTTTAATCGTTGGGATATTTTTAAACAGAGGCTTAAAATTCACTGTGCAGTTGGATGTGCTCTTGCTCTTGAGTGTAAAGTAACAACAATGATAATGTGCCTGCTTGATGAGATGCGCATGAAACAGACCCAGATCGACATGCTTGTCCTAGCCAAGACCATCCAAACTCTGCCAAGAGCAGTTTAGCCCTGAATACTTGAACGAATCAAATCAGCAGAACCATATGGGTGACCACCCCAGTGCAGGAGAAATTGACAGCTACTGTTGTATATCACTGAAATTATGTGGCTGGTTGTTATTCAGGATTATTGTAGCATCAGATGATTGACACAATCCCTCGGGCATGACTCTAAACATGGAACACTAAAGGGCAAGGTAGACAAACCTTAGCCTTGTCTCCCCAACTAATATTTTATCTGCATATATCCAGCACCCAACCTGGTGCCTGCCACATAGGGATTGTTCAGTGAAAGCCTGTGAAAGGAATGAGTGAATGAGCCTTTGTTTAAGGAACTCACTGCTTTGTGCACAACAGGTGCAAATTTCCTATATTTAAACAATGAAATCAAAATGATCTACCCACGGAAAATCCAGTTCAATAAACTACATGAAGCTTCCACATAAAATAAACTCTCATCACAGATTAAAGCACTTTTATACCTCCAGTACAATGGTCATTTCTTAAACACTGGGCACTTGCTTTTACATTTTATTATATTGTATAGATCAGTTTAAAGATAATCTAAATCCCATAATACCTTTTGTAGGGTAGAGTGTAAATAAGTGGATATGACTCAGTCTAAATATCCTTACTATTATCTTCAGTAAACACTTCTAGACCATTTTAACTACTGACAGTTCCTAAATAATGTGAAGAAACTTGTATTTCTGAAATAAATTATTTGCATTAATATAAAAAAGAAAATTTTTACTGGGGGTCTGCCTACTGGGAGCAAAGGTGTATCTACTAGCTTAGTCAGTGTGCAGGTGGGAAGATGAGGCTATCATCCTTGTGAAAGGTCAAAGATCACACGACCTGGACTGTTTTGGGGACACTGAGCAAACTAGTTTTGACCAGGATGAGAGTTTCCTGCAGATCAAACATTAAAAAAAGTCTATGGGTGGAAGGTAGAGTGGAGCCCAGCTATGGAAATCCTGGAGTATGATATGAAGGCACTTTAACATTAGCTCTTGCTGAGCAGAGAATGCAACTTTTAAGGAAGGCAATGACCAAAATGTACAAAGCACGGTCACTCTAGCTGCTAGGTTCCAGCAGTATGCTGTGAGATGATTTTTGCAGAAACATGTTTAATAATCACATCAAATCATTTAATTTCAAAATACTATTATGCAGGCAATGGGCTATTTATTTTAAAATAATATTTCATTAAAGTCTAGATTTATGTCAGAATACAAAAGACCAAGGAATTATTTTGAGGTCAAATGTTTGTTGTTCTCTTCCTTATAACCATTTAGCCTGTTGCCCATTGGGAGTCGATGAATTATTATTATTATTTTTTCAATTTAAAAAATTATTTTACTATTCAGTAATTCTCATAAAATACATAAATGATATCATGTGTACCAAATATAACCAGAAATATCCATAGCAAATTAAAACTGAGCATTTTGCCACAATTCTATCAGGTGTTTGTTTTTGTTTTGGTGTCAAGGAATTGAACCCTGGGTGCTTAGCCACCAAACCATGTCCCAGCCCGTTTTTTTATATTTTATTTAGAATCAAGGGTTTCACTGAGTTGGCCAAGGCCTTGCCATGTTGCTGAGGCTGGCTTTGAACTCTGAACTCTGAACTTTGAACTCTGGCCTCAGCTTCCTGAGCCACTGGGATTATAGGCTTGAGCCACTGTTCCTAGCTATCAGACTTTTTTCTTCTTTTTATCTGGACTACATTGGGTCGATCTCATTTTCCTTTGTGGTGCTTTTAAAACTCTCCCCTGGCTCCTGTTGATCCAGTTGTGTGGAAACCTAATTGTAGCCAGGGGCACAGCTTGAAAGTGACAACAATGAGGCTCCTTGAAGCCAAAACTAGAATCAACATGGGAATCACCTGCTCTGAGTTCCCTTCCCAAGAACAGAGCTCCCTGAGTTCTGGGAACATTTACCTTTTGGGTGTGAGGGTGTCCTTTGCCCTTGAAGTATACCTGGATACTAATTGCTATGTTGGTGTCAGTGTTTCCTTTTATTCAACAGAAGCTTAGTGTCAAGAAGGTTAATTCTATATGTCATGTTAATATCAGAAGCCCATCCTTTCACACTCTATGCCTCTCTATTTGCTGTTTCCTCTAGAACATTCATCCTGCCACGCTCCCATTCCACCTGACAAACTCCATTCAGCCTTCTAAACCTTTTTTCTGTGCAGCCTTCCCTTATCCTGATGATCAGTGGTCTCCTCCCTACTCCACACCTAACCCCACCATGTAAATAGCCACTCTCTTGTTATACAAAGTGAGTTATGCACATGCATTTCAGGTCTGTCCTGTAGTTCCTTTTGTATCCCCAGCATCCAACATAGGGTCTAGCATCTAGTAGGCTCTCAGTTAGTGTCCAAGCCAAGGGGAGAAGATCTAAGGGCAAAGACTGAAATTCTAAATTCTTCTAAGAAATCAGAGCAAAATATAAGGTGCAATACCTAAAAACAATCAAATTCGATTACTCCTTCTTAAAGTATTTCGTTTCACAGCCCTCCAGTGGCAATCAAGGCAATGCCGTGTGGCCCCTTTATGGTATTCATTTAAAAGGCTCTTTGAGGCATCTCTACTGCAGAGATGCGGGCAGCATCCTTTATGACTGCAGAGCACGGCCTCGCCTCTGTTCCAACTGGAAGCTCGCTTCGGTACACCTTTTTGTCCTGTTTTCTCACGTTTCCACCACGCAGGAACGTTGTTTTCTTCCTCAGAGATCAGCCTTCCTTGCCACATCCTCCTCCACCCACCGCCTCCCGGAGCCAGGCAGAGCTGCGGGTGGTGGGGCAGGAGGGGGAGTCTAGCTCGTTCCTTCTCATTTGTAATCAGACAGGCGTGCAGTGTAATCCGCCCTCCGTGAGGATTGATGGAACTTGAGCACGGTTTAGCTAGCAGGCGAGGAGGAAGTGGGCCTCAGCAGGCCAGCTCCTGCAGCTGCTTCTGCAGACAAAGCCAAGGCCCCCTGGCTTGGGGTTGAGTCCTGCAGGTGTGTCCTAGAGAAGCAGAGCCTGGGGCCCCCTTCCCTCTGTTGCTCCTGGCAGTAGGAGCCAACTGGATTAAAGTTTGTTGAATAAATGAATGAATGTGACGCCCCTATTTCCATCATTCTTGACAATTCTGTTTTGTCTTCAGCTCTCTGTATTTGTTTTATCTTCCCTACTCTTTTTTTTAAATGGTTGTTTTTACTTATACATGACAGTAGATTCTATTTTGATAAAATTATATATGCATGGAATACATCTTATTCTAATTAGTGCCCCAGTCTTGTGGATGTACACGATAGTGAGATTCACTGTGTCCCTTATTCTTGAGCAATTCATGAAATATGATATCAAACACCTTGAATGTAGAAGCAGAAAAAGAACCCAGCTGTCTTCTATTAAGCCAGTGTTAAAAGAGATTTTCAAAAATAATAATACCAATATTTTAATTTAATTTTTTGGTTTTGGAAAATATAGTTATTTTTTATAAAAAGCATGTTAATTATGTTAATGTGTAATGTGTTTATTATTGTTATCTTTAAATAAAATAAATACAAATTTTAAATTGTCAGTTTTAATTTCTAATATGGTAAATATTGATACATAGAAGCCCATATATACAAAAACTCCTCAGGGGTTTTAATTCTTTCAGAGTATTGAGGAGCCCTGAGATCAAAAATGCTTGAGAATAGGTATATTAGATTGTTATAGTTAAAGCTTCGTCCCAGGGTTTCATAAACTGACTTCCAGACCACTCACGTATAATCAAATCAAGCCTTTATTGAAGCACACCGGTGCCGGCTGACCAGAACATAAAGCTGTTCCCCTGATCAGCCCCGAACAATTGCAAGGGCACTCTTTATAAGCCTGAAAACGGCAAAAGGGATGTTCAGGGGGTCTAGCCAATGCAAGCAAGCCAGGTTACAGAAGCAGAACAGTGCAGTCAAGCGGAGGGAAGCCTAACCAATCACAGTTAGCCCTGTCACCCCAGTTACAGAAACAGAGCCCCGTTACTCTAGTTACAGAAACAATACCCCATTAGGTAGTTCCGTGTTCTTAAAGGTTTCTATAGCAAAATGAAAAGAACATCTTGCCCCAGTCATGACTCTTCTACTTGGCATGGTTGTTTTACAGGATGAAGTCATAAAACAAAATGGAGTCACATTTGCTCCTACTACCACAAGATAATATATAGTTTTTTCCCCCCAGCTGAATAATTTTGGATATTCTCAACTCTTAAAGCAGTTTAGGCAAGGTACAAGTTTTGGAGGGTGAACATTAGGGCTCAAGATCACTAATCAGTTTCCAGATCAACTCAGAAAAAGAGGCAGCCCTGGGGCCTGTCTCCATGCTTGTTCTTGACTGTTTTGGGCTACTTGGATTTATTCTGATCTTTTTTTAAAATTTATTTTTTTATTCTACTTTGTTATATATGACAGCAGAATGCATTACAATTCATATTACACATATAGAGCACGATTTTTCATATCTCTGGCTGTATATAAAGCATATTCTCACCATTCGTGTCTTCATGCATACACTTAGGGTAATGATGTCTAACTCAGTTCCCCATCTTTCCTACCCCTGCTACCCTGTGACCTCTCCCTTCACCTCCCTCTCCTTTGCCCTATCTAAAGTTCCTTCATTCCTCCCATACCCCTCACCCCCCCCATTAACATTATGAGTCATCATCCTCATATCAAAGAAAACATTTTCAATGAACGTCAGAAAACTTGTATCCCTATCTCAAGCGCACATAATTCCCAGTTATGACTTTGTACTTCTAGTCTTGTTATTTCATTCCTGACCCCCATCCTCTTTTATGCTTAAGTGACATGTCAGCTTTTACTTTCTCCTTTGAGTAGACCTCTCCCCCAACTTTCTGTACTAAATCTCACAGAGCAAATGCTCTTACAATATCCAGGCACTTCCTGGTCTAGGGATTAGCCCAGTGGTGTGTTTCACACTGTGGCAGGTACAGGATTACAACATGTTTAAGTTCTTTCTGGTTGAGTACCTCCAGGGTAGGTAGCAGGAGAAAAGGCAAAGGAGGGAAACTCAACTCTTTTGCAACAGGTTCTATATAACTAGTAAAAAGTTAAATTAAAACTTTGTCATAAGTGAAGCAAAACCAACCAACCCCAAAATCGTTCCTGGTGTAGTTATTTCTAAGAACTTCCTTGTTTGGCTGGAGGATCTCCTTTAGGGGAGGCCCATCTTGCAGAGTGAATACAGAAGTAGGAAGCACGTCACATATCACGTGACAGTGAAGCATGAATATGAAGTTTAGGATGCAGACTGCCTTTGTTTTCTTCCCCTTCATATACTTGAGTCATAGCTTGATGGAATGGACTAAGAATTTTAATTGTCCTCTGTTACTTTATGAAAAATTATTTTTAAAAAATCTGTGTATACTATAAACTCAGATATACTATATATTATATACCTGACACATACTGGTAAATTTCCTTCTGTTTATTTGCCGGTGCCTGATTTAATTAGTGATTTCTTTGGGTTTTGCTTTTGCAGTTTCCTTGATAATCTTCCAAAATGACACATTTTGAGGAAGCTGGTAAATGTAGGGGCTATTCCCAACCAGTTCACTTGTTTGTTGTGTGATCTTTGGCAAGTCTTTCTTGCCCTGGGTCTCTGTGACTTATATCTGCCACACAGGGACAGTTGGGAGGGAAACAAAATGCAGACAACAAAGTTTTCAGAAAGTTAAAAGTATCATTCAAAACCTAAATAATATCAACTATTCCTCATACTTGATTCTCAAAATACCTTGAGAAAGAAACAGGAAACTAGGTACTGGTTCTACTTTCCACATCAGAACAAGACTGAGGAATGTTCTTGGGGGCCAGGTGTGGTGGCACATGCCTGTAATCCCAGTGGCTCGGGAGGCTGAGGCAGGAGGATTGCAAGTTCAAAGCCAGTCTCCCCAATTAGCAAGTCCATAAGCAACTAGTTAGATCCTGTCTCAAAATAAAAAAACAAAATAAAATTTAAAAAGGACTGGGGCTGTGGCTCAGTGATTAAGTGCCTCTAGATTCAATTCCTGGTACAAAAAAAAGAAAAAAGAATGTTTGGGGGGTTGCAAAGTATGTCAAGTATGTCAGTGACTGGATTGGCCACATCTGCCTTTTCACAGCCTGAAGAAGTATTCTCGAAGCTAGAGGTCAGTATCTTCCATGCTGAGATGGACCGGTCTGAGGGAGTCCAGTTCCAGATTGTCAGCTTCACTTGTGGTCTTCTGGGAGTGGGCCTGATTGCTCATGCCAGTTCTTCTTGCCCCAACCCCCTTTTGACATCTGCCCCCTCCTCTTGTTTTGCAAAAAGAATATATACTCGTAACCTGCTCTGAATTGCCTCAATAGGTTAAAAAATGAATAATCAAAAGGGGAAGAAAAAAAAAACATTGTCTACCATTTGTCTTTCATTGTCATGCACATTTTCCTGTTGGGAGGAATTGGCCTGTGAATGGATATTCTGAATTGGGGATTGTTGAACAGGATAGAGGAGCAGAAGTGATTTCACCTCTTCCAGCTCTTTGCTCCTAGCTAGAATCTTGTGATTTGCTTTCAAGGACATCAAATCTCAAAATCCCTTTTTTTCTTTTTAATTTTTTAAAAATTGTTGATGGACTTTATTTTCTTTTATTTTTATGTGGTGCTGAGGATCGAACCCAGTGCCTCATGCATGCTAGTTGAGCACACTACCACTGAGCCACAACCCCAGCCCCTCAAAATCTCTTTTCCCCTACATATTTGAGAGAGACCATTGTAGTCTGTACATTCAGTCACCAAGACTTTTAGTAAAAGTGAATTTAAAACATGAGATGAGATAAAAATTATTGAAAAAGTATTGAATTGGTGATTGTGTTTGGAATTAATATTTTGCCTTCCTAATATTTTGAGTATATCAGATTAAACAAGGTATCCATTATATAAAATAATAACATTGTTATATAAGTGAATAACTATTTAGCATGATAATTCTTGAAGTTTTTTTTGAGTGTACTAGATTCCAGGAATTAAGTAAGTGAATTGCTCCAATAAGTAGGCAACACATTCTTTTGAATCTTTCTACTTATTGGTTTTCATCAAAATTAAAGGAGAAACTTGTAATAAAATGATGGATTTAGACAGTGTTAAAAATACCTGCTAGCTCCATTAGATGAAAAGCTGATGGGGAACTAGATAATGAGTGATTTTAGCAGATAACACTGAACCTGCTAATGATCAATCCCGTCACAAAAACAGAGATGCTTAGACTCTTTATACTTCCAGTGAAGTAGGAATTACCTATTCCACTACAAAGGATTCCTGCCTCAGTATCAAATATGAATTGGACCAAGCCTTAAGCTCAAACCATCAATCTTTAGGAAATACAGGGATCAGAGGAACATGTTAACGTGGTCCAAGCAGCTGCCATTAGCAGAATTCAGAATTTGGAAAACTCTATAGGACAAATGACCCAGTTTTCATCAGATCAATTGTGAGGGTAAAGAAAAACAGGGGAAGAATTGAAAGGATAAAAGAGATGTAGAAGAAATATCAGGCAAATACAACTTGTGGACATTGTTAAGATTTTCAGTGGAAAAGAAACCCCACTGAAATCCAAATCAAACCCTAACAAAAATATGTATGAGACAATCAGAGAGAATTCTCACACCAGCTGGATATTGCATGACTTGCATTTTAAAGGTATATGCTGCTTTATAGTTACGCTTTAAAAAAAGCATCTTCACTTTTTAGAGACACATACAGGGATATTTACAGATGAAGTGGTCTGATACCTGGAATTTGCTTCAAAATAATCCACTGGTGATAAAATGTGGATAATAGACTGTGGAGAAGGGTTGAGATGAAACAAGATTGACCATGTTGTTAAAGCTGGTGGTGGGCACAGCTAGATTCATTTCATTCATCTATGTTTGTATAGACTTGAAATTTCCAATATAAATATAGAAAAAATCTAAAAAATAAATCTATGCATTAAAGAAGTACCTTATCTAGCCACCAGCTGGTAGATCACTAAATATAGCATTTTTTGATGATAAAATACTATGTGATTTTTAGTATGAAGTTGAGAGGATGGAGCACCTGACATTGATTCCCATTGATTTGCTTATATAAACAATGTTTATGATTCTAGAAAGAAAATCAAGATATGTTGAACTGGGCTGGGGATGTGGCTCAAGCAGTGGCACGCTCGACTGGCATGTGTGCAGCCTGGGTTCAATCCTCAGCACCACATACCAACAAAGATGTTGTGTCCGCCGAAAACTAAAAAAATAAATATTAAAATTCTCTCTTCTCTCTCTCTCTCTCTCTCTCTCTCTCTTTCTTAAAAAAAAAGATATGTTGAACTTTTTTCATTCTATCAGGAGGTGATATTTATGCAGGAATACATAAAAAAACATGACAAAGAAAAGCCCATCTCCTAAGAGATATGTATTTTTAACACTTTTTTTATTTTTATGTTTAATAATTGCTTGTGTTATTTTATCAAAATTTATGTTGTTTTAATCAGGTGTATACTAATATCAGTTGTAGTAACCAGATTCAGAAGTTTTAAATATTTGGAGCCTTTGGTTCAGGACAAATTTGTAAAGTTCAAATTATATGCATTACATATTTTGTATGTGATAAGATAATTGGGAGAAGACTTTCAAACCTAAAACATTCCCAAAGGATGAAAATGTGTGAGGAAGTATAATGGAAATAAAATTTCAAAGAGATAAAGGAATAGTATAAAATATCTGAAAGTTAAAGAAGAGGTTACTCATGATTTTTTTTCTTTTAAATAAGTGACCTGGGCCCATGGCACATACCTGTTATCCCAGTGACTCAGGAGACTGAGGCAGGAGGATTGCAAGTTCCAGACCAGCTTCAACAATTTAGTGAGAACCTCTGCACCTTAGTGAGACCCTGTCTCAAAATAAAAAATAAAAAGTTCTGGGGATGTTGCTCAGTGGTTATAAATGCACCCCTGGGTTAAATCCTCAGTAGCAAAAAAAAAAAAAAAAGTGATTGAACATCCAATGATTAGGGCATTAAGATTATATGGATGTATTTAAAAGAATGACATAACAGTTTAATTTAAATGTTTTTTTCTTAAATTAAATCCTTCAAAATTATTAATAATATAATAATGACATATTATTATATGTCCAAAATGTTAAATATTAAAAATGTCAAATGATAAAAACATATTAAAAGCTGTCTAGATGTTTTTCTTTTATGAATTTTTTATTGAGTAAAATTCACGCAACATAAAATTAACCATTAATAATTTCAAGGCGTACAATTTGGTGGCATCTAGTACATGCACAATGTTGTGCAACTATTGCCTCTTTATTTCCAAGATAGTTTCATTACCTCAAAAGGAAACTCTGTACCCATTAAGTCCTCACTCTGCATTCTCCTATACCCAGGTGCCTCTGATGATAAAATACTGTGTGAAACAGAGGCACCTGTAGAGGTAGAGGTCTCTGTAGATTTACTTATTCTAAATGCTTTGTACAGTTTAAATCATGTGAAATACAAAATGCAAGGCTTGTGTGTATGGCCTCTCTCAGAGTGTCTTCAGAGTTCATCTATGTTGTAGCATGTATCAGTACTTCATCCCTTTTGTGGCTGAATAATATCCAATTATATGATTATGAATATACCATGTTGTATTTATTCATTCATCATCAGTTAACGGACAGTTGGGTTGTTCATACTAAACTATATTGTGTCTAGTGGTATTGTCAACATTCATATATAAATATGTGTTTGAATAGCTGTTTTCAATTCTTTGAGGAATATTTCTAGCAGTAGAATTGCTGATAATTCTATGTTTAGTTTTTTTGAGGAAATGCCAAGGTTTTCCACAGTAACCATACTATTTTATATTTTCACCAGCAATGTGTAAGAGTTCTAATTTCCTCCACATTTTCTGCAATTCTTATTTACCACTAAAAAATTATGACTAACAGTATATCTCATTGTAATTAAGACTTACATTTCCTTATTAACTACTGACACTCAACATTTTTTCAGGTGCTTGCTGGTCATAAGTACCTGGTCTTTACAAAACTATTTTAGGTTACCTAAAAGTAAGAATAATAACAACAAAAAAGTTTGCATACCATGACCCTGAGCTTCAGACGCTGTGAAGATCTTGCCCAAATTGCCCTGTATCCTCCAGTACCTTTCTATGTCCCTGAGACTTCAGGTGTATTTGACTGAGGGGACAGTTCTCCATTCTAGAAACACAAAACTCAAATTAAAAAAAAAAATCAAAATTTCCCTCAAGGGAGGGAATGGCTTGAGAGTCTTTACATACTGAAGCTTCAACAGAACCATTATTCTCTCCTACCTGCTAAATTAGGCCTCCTCTATTTTCTTTTATAAACACTAAGAATTCAAACCTCTATGATGAAATTTGAGTGCTTATTGGGAGCCCCTTGGACATAGTTGCGTTTCCTTACTGATGTTTTGGTTGGGCAGGATAACCAGGAGGGACATTGGGCTCTGAGTCTCACAGATAGGCTTCAGCAGCAGCGGTCTGGGCAAGACATTTTGGTGTCACCCTGGAAGAAGGTGAGAGGACCACAAGTATCTGGGCAGATGAAGTCGCAGCTCAGCAGAGAGCTTTATCAGGGAAGCTAACTCAGGGTGAATACTAAGCAGTAAAATTTATATTTGTGGGAATATCCATTCTAGCACATCATGGAAACCTAGGCTTTTTCTCACTAAACAACTGACTCTTCTTCATTCCAACCATCCTCAACCCCTAGAGTCTCAGAGGAAAATTTCTGGCTTAAAACGGAACAGCACACGGTAGGAAGGAAGTTAGCCACATATTTGAGTATTTTCTAGCATTAGATCTCTAACAGTGGTTCTTAAATGTTGCTGCATTTTGGAATCACCTGGGGAACTTTTAAAAATCCTGTGCCTGGGCTGCACTCACATCTAGAGAGTTGAAGCTTTGGACAGGGATCTCAACCTTGGCACTATTGATATTTGGGACTAGATAATTCTTTGCTCTCTGAGTGATGTCCTGTGTGCTGTAACATGTCCTGCAGCATCCTTGGCCTCTAGATGCCGGTAACATCTTCCCACAGTTGTACTAACCAGAAGGTATTGCCAAGGGCTTCCCTCAGGTGAGGGGCAAATCACCCAGGTGAAAGTCACTATGATCTGCATGAGATCCAGTCATCAGTTTTGAAGTTTCCTGGTTACAGCCAGGTTTGTGAACCAGTGCTCAGTTGGTCTTTCCTTTGGGAAGCATATTCTGGTATGAAAGTCCCAGGAATTTTGGAGTAGTGTTTTACAAACTGTAATTTAATATTATTAGTTCAATGAGCATGGAAATATTCTGAGCCAGATAAACAGTTCCACTCATCCTATCTCATAAGCAACTGTTCCTTTCTGTTCCAGAAGACTGTCAAACAGAGACTGTGAAGAACTTGAGAGGTTAGTAAAACCTGTTAGCCTATAGTTTACAGAGCACTTTTACTCTGAACAAGGAACTCAAGCTAATGAAAGATCTAAGCCAAGATAAAAGACCACAAAGTGTACATTACTAGGAGCAAGATAAAATCTACTATTGGATGGAGGTGTTCTGTGCTTCAGGGTCTTGCACTTGGGGATCTACTTACATGCCATTAAATAAGAAGACATCTCGATGAATAATAATAGCAATAATGATAATTTTTAAAATAGGAAGACAAACAGAGGAAGGGGATCTGAGGGAAGGTGTAGTGGAGGGAAAGGGGAAGTACTGAGGATAGAAACAGAGAAAACTATATTATATGCATTTATGAATTTGTCAAAATGAATCCCACTATTATGTATAACTATAGTGCTTTAATAAACAAAAAATTAGGGTTGGTTTGAAGAACAAGCATGTTAATTCTTCTGTAACATTTTAAAACTAACTGTTGTACATGAACATTTATGCATTGTGAGTCTGCTCCTCGTGCCCTTGTGGCAGGAACTCCCAGTATGTTGTTGGCTCATCCAGCGCCCTTTTCCATCATCCTCCTGCTCTGCAAGCTGGAAAGTGAAAAACCTGCCCTTCAAATTCCCCTGCTGTTGAGAGTATCCGTGAGACATAATTTGACTATTAAGGACGAAAGCTCTATGAGGAAAGGGTTTTGGTCTGTTTTGTTCTTTCATCTTCAAAACTCATCAGATTATACATTCTAAAAAAAAAAGGACCCATTTATTGCATGTTAATTTTTATCGCAATAATGTAAACACAAAAGAGCAATTATTATGAAAATTAAAAGGCAGATTAAAAATTGGAAAAAAATTTCTTGGCTCTGCAGGAAGTTGAAGTGAGGTTCCTGAAAGGAAGAGGTACTAAGACCCTGTTCTTCATTTTTAGATAAACTGCAGAGTATCAGAATTATCCAGCAGACACTAGATGTCACTGTTATGCTATGTAAACGTAGTTTTGATTCAGGAGTGCTATTTAATCAGAACAAGATCAAGCTCATCAAGTGGTTGAAGATTATTAGTCCCTTCCATTCACATACACCTTCACCCTTGATGCCAGATATGATCTGATCCAACAAAGACAACAGTTATAGTTATCCCAGAAGCTTTCCTTAGGGACAACTGATAATTCTAATATGAGGCCATATCAACTGGCATTATTAAGGAATCTGTGTATGCAAAAAGAGATTCAGGTTACATTGGAAAAGACCCAAATCAAATGTTTAAGATGGAGTTGGACATCAGATTGCAAGTCACAAATTTTGGATCTGCTCACGGGGAAGATGCAGGTGGTGTGGGGGGGGGGGCTCAGGAATGAACAAAGAGCCTCAAATAGAAGAAAACTGTCTCAGAATCTCGTCAAAGACAATGAAATAAAGTTAAAATAAAACATGGCAATTACTTACTACTTCAGTATTACGGGCTTGGGGGAAAAACAGGGATTGAAATACCATGTTGAAAAATCTAAATTTTCTGGAGAACATGAACAAAGACATAATATGCTCATGGAGTTGAAGAGCTTTATGCAGGGAGAAAAAAAGGGATGAGAACGGTGGTAGAAACACCATTTTTAGATAACATGTCACCAGAACCCAAACCCAACTCTGTATGTGCCAGCTGCACATGTACTTCCAGAATGGATGTGGAGCCAAACTTGCAGTTTGTGGTTTATTTCCTGTACCCAAATCTGTAGGCGATAAGAATTTCTACAAGATGGGAGGATGAAAATGAAATGTGGATGAACAAAATAAAAATCTTGAAAATCTGAAAGAAAAAATTAACATCTGAAGATGAGAATATAGAACTAAAAATCAGAGTGGCCCTTTCTTTGGTCTGAAACTTGAGGACAAAGGTATGCAATAAAATCTCTGTGGGTGAATTGACCAAAGGCTCTTCTTTGCATTTGATATTGACTAGATTCTAGATTTTGGAAATAAGCAGACAGATGATGATCTGATCACTATGATTTGGGACTAAATAGAAAGTCATAATTTCACGTTCCTTTAAAATCCAGGAACTGTGTTAAATTGTTTCTCCTCCTTATTTAAAAACAACCCATTGGTGGAATTTATCATAATGAGGCTTCAACTTTTTGCAGGAAGATATATTCCAAATAGCTACAAGTTCTTTCTGTAAAATTATCATTCGACCCTACTGAACAGGTTGAGAAATCAGACATTTTCCTGTGTTGAAAGCTGGATGCTGCTTTGAAACTGGCTTGGAATATTGAATATGAGAGATGTTCATAGGTATTATTAAAATCCTTTAGCACATTTTCATTGTATTCAGGTTAGTATATGGAAAGGATGTTTTCTGTGGATAAGCAAAACCCTGATGATAAATTACCTCAAATAATCAGTCTGGGGTCAGAAGAAAATAATTTGGTTAATTTCTATTCTAGTATGTTTCAGCTTTTTCCGGTGCTGAAGAGCCTGGTCTAAGGTTTTTAACTCTTTTTAGTAGAGGTTTTTAGAGTATAAATAACAGAAAGTGAAAAGAATTCTATTGTTTGATTTCATTTTCTACACTTAAGACTTTAACTTGATAATTTATTTGGCTGTAAAAACCCCTTAATTTTAAAGAAATTTCCATAATTTTATAAAATTTACAATTATCCTTCAAAGTTAATTTGGAAATTAATTTTTGCAATTCAGAGTGCTACTTCCCATTGGAATAACATCTTAGATGGTGGCTGAGTTCTCACGTGGTAGATAAAAACCTGTTTCTTTCACAATGAAATAATTTTACTTTATATGTACAAAAACCAGTAAACAAAATAATTACAAAACTAGTAAATGCCAGTGAAAATGCTTTTTACATTTCATTCTCTTTATTGACAGCAGGGTTAATGGAAGAAAAATGAATTATCATATAACATTATTCCCATAAAAGTAAATATTTGTCTATTATATTCACTGCTATTTTCCCATAATAGCAGCTAGCACATAGTAAGCCCTCAATAAAAATTTGGTTAAATAAATAAACATTGGGTAATAAAAAATTATTAAAGATTTTTAATGGACAGAGCCCTCTGCAAATGTTTGAGGGCTTTAACATTGGATGTTATATACTTTTATCATCAAAAACAAAATATATGGCTTTCCATTCCCACATTCAAGTTTTTTTCCCTATGATTATCCATTATCAAGATTTTTTTCCCCAAAATGTTTAGTGAAGAGGAAGACTGAACTCACTGAATTTCAAAAAAATAGGAAAAGGAGAATGAAAATGTTAAGGAAGAGTATGCAAAGAGCCTTTGAGAAGAGTCCCCAGAATTGGACATGAATGAAATCAAGTCTTCAGATCAAACATGGGGTGTGGGCATAGGCATATGTCAGAAGGCACCACAGTCAAATGCAGAATGGGGAGATCCTGATGGAAAAATAGGACATTGTCTAACTGTGACAGATGTTGAACATTGTTTCATATAATTGTTGACTAATTGTATTCCTTCTGTGAAGTGCCTGTTCAGTTCCTTTGCCTATTTATTGATTTGTTTCTTTGGTGTTAATTTTTTGAGTTCTTTGTATATTCTGGAAATAATGCTATATCTGAGGTGCAGGTGGCAACGATTTTCTCCCAGTCCGTAGGCTTTCTCTTCACATTCTTGATTATATCTTTGTTGTGAAGAAGCTTTTTAATTTGATATCATCCTATTTGTTGATTGTTGATTTTACTTCTTGTGCTTCAGGAGTCTTATTAAGATGGTCAGTTCTTAAGTCAATCTGGTGGGGATCTGGGTCTACTTTTTCTTCTATTAGGTTCAGGGTCTCTGGTCTAATGCCTACGTCCTTGATCACTTTGAGTTTTGTACAGGGTGAGAGATATGGGTTTAATTTCATTTTGCTGCATATGGATTTTCAGTTTTCCCAGCACCATTTGTTGAAAAGGCTATCTTTTCTCCAATGTGTGTTTTTGGTGCCTTTGTCTAATATGAGATAACTGTGGGTTTGTCTCTGTGTCTTCTGTTCCATTGATCTACATGTCTGTTTTGGTGCCAATACAATGCTGTTTTTGTTACTATAGCTCTGTAGTATAATTTTTTTCTTTTTGTGGTGCTGGGATTTGAACCCAAGGCCTTGTTTCTGCGAGGCAAGCACTCTACCAACTAAGCTATATCCCCAACCCTGCTCTGTAGTATAATTTAAGGACTGGTATTGTGAGACCTCCTACTTCACTTTTCTTGCTAAGAATTTCTTTGGCTATTCTGGGTCTATTATTTTTATGAATGAATTTCATGACTGCTTTTTCTATTTCTATGAAGAACATCATTAAAATTTTAATAGGAATTTAACTAAATCTGTATAGCATTTTTGGTAATATGGAAAGGCTGCATGGCACCATTTGTTGAAGAGGCTATCTTTTTGACAATATTACTTCTGCCTATCCAAGAACATGGAATGTCTTTCCATCTTTTAATGTCTTCTTCAATTTCTTTCATTAGTATTCTGTAGTTTTTTCATTGTAGAGGTCTTCCACCTCTTGTTAGATTGACTCCCAAATATTCTTTTTATATCGATTTTGAATGGGGTAGTTTTCCTAATTTCTCTTTCAGTTGGTTCATCACTGATGATAGGAATGCAAATGAATGCCACACTGAAATTTCATCTCAGTCCAGTCAGAATGGCAATTATCAAGAATACAAGTAATAATAAATGTTGGTGAGGATGTGGGGGAAAAGGTATTCATTGCTGGTAAGACTGCAAATTGGTGGAACTCTAGAAATCAGTATTGAGATGGAATCACAATTTGACCCAGCTAACCCACTCCTAAGTATATACCCAAAGGCCTTAAAATTAGCATGCTATAGTGATGCTGCCACATCAATGTTTATAGCAGCTCAATTCACAATAGCTAAAATGTGAGACCACCCCAGGTGGCCTTCAACAAATGAATGGATAAGGAAAATGTGGTATATATACACAATGGAATATTACTCAGCCATAAAGAGAAATGAAATTATGGCATTTGCCAGTAAATGGATGGAACTGGAGACTGTTATGCTAAGTGAAATAAGCCAATCCCCCAAAACCAAAGGCTGAATATTCTGATGTATGGATGCTAACTACAATAAGGGGTGGGATATGGATGAATAGAGTACTTTGGATTAGAGAAAGAGGAATAAAGGGAAGGGAATGGGAATGGGAATAGGAAAGATAGAATGAATCAGACATTACTTTCCCATGTTCATCTATGAATACATGACCAATGTAATTCCACGTCACGTACAATCAGAAGAACGGGAAGTTGTTCTTCAAGTATGTATGTCAAAATACATATTGTCATGTGTAACTAAAAAGAACAAACAAAAATGTTTAAAAAACAAATAGGATAGTGTCTTAAAAAGACAAAAAGCATTAAAAAGAGAAATTTTTATTCATTGCTAATAGACTTAAGAGGCCTATCAACCAAATACAGTATGAGGATCTTAGTACAGAATTAGAAATAAAATATCCATAAAAGACATTTTTTGAGGTAACCAAGGAAAATTGTCTGGGTTTGGGGGATTTCAGTTCCTTAATCCACTTTCTTCACTGTTCTCAAACACTGATGGGTGTCATAATCATCCAAAGGACATGGGGAAAATGCATAGCTGTAGGCCCTTTTCTATTTAAAAGAGACAGTGACACGAGCAAGGGACGGCGGCGAGGTCCCCCGACCGCTCCCGGGTGGTCCTGAAGTCACGGCTGCCCCTGCCCCAGGTAACCTCTCCCGGCCGACGATCCGTGTCTTGAAGAAAGAAGCCGCCACACGCGAGATGCCTTTTCGAATGCTCGGTTTATTCACTCCAAGGGCATCACATCACAGGAGGCACAGGAACAGAGGCTGGTGGGACACAGTTCGCTCGATGTTGACCCACACATAGTGGGTCTGAACTGGCCAAAGAGCTCAGCCTTCCTGGCCTTTAAATACTATAGTTGTTTACAACACTTCAAACCAAAAACATGTTTATTCCATAATTTCTATTTCTTATCCTATCTTAACAGATCGTCTCTATTACATCACACCTTGCTTACATCTTTGCTTATCTTAGAAAATCACACTTGTTTTGTGCTAAAATACCTCAAAACATGTTTACCTTGTATCCTTATCTATTTCACACATTTTCTAGCTTAGGCACCTTTCTTCATCACAACATGTTTACTTCAAACTCTCCTGTCCTTTGTTTATTTCAAACTCTCCTGTAACTCTCCTGTCAGACAGGATCCTTGAATTCTATGGGCTATGTATGACTTGATCTGGTCTTTTGGTTTTGACACTCCAGCAGAAACCTGTTCCCCAAAGGGCTCTCTTGAGAACCCAGAAAGACACAGGGACCAATACTTTAGAGCTTTGTCTTAGACTAAGCATGGGTTAGCACAGGCCCTGGGCTTCCGGCATTTTCTTTATAAAAGCAATCAGAGGGGAGCGACTGAAAGGTTCTAAGGGTCCCTGAAAGTCGATATAGATTCCAAGGCTAGTGGCAAATCTTGAGGTGACAGTGCAGGGAGCCAAACGAGAATGGTAGGATGTGGCTCCTCTTGCAGAAGAAAAACCATGGCTCACGGTGACAAGGTCATCTTCAAAGGACACTGAGTCAAGCGTTGGCAGCAAGAAATCGCAGAGTGGACGGAATTTAGAGACACCGGTAAGGAGTCATTCAGCAAATGACCGCGACCTCCTGGGCCTGGTGAAGGCTATATTATAATGAGTTCCAGCACTGCACGACCTGGGTGGTGGCGACCCATTTCCTTCCCTATCCAACCGGAGAACCATCTTGGTCGTGAAGCTCCCAGGGAGAGAGAGAAAAGCGTGTGCAGCACGAGGAAGCGAACAAGATGCCTCCAGGGCTGGAAGTTCAAAATCACTGACGCCCAGGTGACCGGGGCGGGGTGTGTGTGACGCACTTCCGGCCACCTAGCGCCGCACGCAACGTAATTCTCACGTAGCTGCGCTCGCGCACGACACACTTCCGGCGCTGGACCGAGGTTCAGAGTCGGTGACGGTCCCACAGAATCCGTGTTGTCTTCCCGTGGAACTTGCGTAGGTTGAGGTGTCGGCAAACCCAGTTTTGAGCGGTCTGTTGTGGCTCTGTCGTGGTTGAAGTAGCGGTGGGCTTTTCTGGGTGACACCGTGGTTGTAGTGTATTGATGAAACTCTAGACACGTTCTCCCTGAGGAGTTCCAGGGACTTCATTCCCAGGTGACGAATTCATTCCCAGGTGATGAAATTGTGTTCATAACTGTCGTTACGAGGGTCCTTGTTGCAGTTTTATATACGCTTTATATAAGAATAATAGGAAATAAACTGTTCATCAATAGATGATTGCACAAAGTTTTTAAAAATTCCGTGGGATACTGTAGAGCCATTGAAAACTACTCAAAGAATCACTATCGGCATGATAACAGTGTCCACATCGGGTTGGCTGAAAGAGCAAATTACTAGACAGCATACGAGTATGCTGTTTGAGAAAGTATTTACAAACATTTGGGTGTTGTGGAGTTTCTAGTAATTTTGACATTTTCTATGAGTTAAGGCCACATGGTAAATAAAGGCTTTGTTGCCAGCCCAAAGCATTAGGAGATGGTGAAACCTTTAGGAGTTGGGACCTATTTGGAGGAAGAAGGTCACTGGGGGTGGCTTTCAGCTTGAAGGATATATTTTGTAACCCCACATTCCCTTCCCGTGAGGTGAGCAGCTTTGCTCCATCACACTCATCAGCCATGATGCACTGCTTCACCACAGAAGCATAACAGTGGAGCCAACTGACCATGGCCCGTAACTTAGAAAACCGTGAGCTGAAATAAATCTTTTTTTCTTTAAATTGCTTTTCTTATTACAGCAAGAGAAAGCTGACTGTCACTGCAACACTGGGCTGACATATTCTTTTTATAAGAATGTGAACCCTTTTGATTCATTTTAAATTTACATACAATAAAATTCACTCTTCTTGGTTGTATAGATATGAGTCTGAACAATTTCATACTCATGTAACCATCACCACCCTCACAATCAAGATTCAAAACAGTTCTGTCATCTCAATAAACTCCTTCCTGCTGCCTCTTTGTAGTTGTTGTGGTGTGAACAAATCAATACAATCAATAAATTATAGACTATAGGAATAAAGATTTTGATAAGTAAGATGATAACAGAAATAAAAAACTGTAAGACCGGATTTAAGCCATGGAGACAGCTTCAGGACCCATTTCTGAGAAAATAAAATTAAAGCTGTTTTCTGTTAAATTCAAAAAAATATATTGTCCTTAGTACTTTGTTCCCCACAAAATGTACTCAACCCAAGTTATGATGGTCTTGGTGACCCAAGATTTTGAACTAGATACTTATTCCCACTTGAACCCAGTATATGGTTGTCTAATACCTGCTTAAACCCAAGATGCGGTTGTCTAAGTTGTTCTGTTAACTGCTATTTCAGCTTCTATGATTGGCTTGCTTATATGACACTAAGAAAAGTCCCTGAGCTGTAGTTTTTGTCCTTGAATTCCGAAGACACAAGCCAGGAAATTGCTGTTCTTCCACAGAGCTTCAGTCTCCAGGGGAAACAGTCCCTGGCCATGTAATAAAGCTCTCTAATTTGTTTCAAATTTGGTCTTTGAATGTTTTCTGAGTGGTCCCTTATAACAAAATACATCTTTGGCCCGCAAGATAAAATAACTTAGAAGGCCATTGGGCTGAGATGACTTCAGCACCTTGGGTTTCTATTAAGCAAACCAATCCCAACTGAATGTGAAAAGTGAAATGGAACTGACATTTAAACAATCAGAAACCTCTGACTAACCTTTAACTAGGGACTTTCCATTTTAACCAATTAGATATTTTGTTGTACTTTCTTGAACATCTTGTAAAAGTTGTCTTCCTGCTTTGGTGGTATAATGAATTTGTTGTGGCTTGATGCTATTTAATTTGTGAATTACTGACTGCTCAAATACTCTTTACAATTTTGTCTTTTTTTTTTTTTTTGGAACTAGCGTCGAACCCAGGGCTTTGCAAATGCAAGGCAGACACTTTGCCACTGAGCTACATCCCAGCCTTGCTATTTTAATATACCTAAATTTATTGTTTAACACCCTTGATTTACTGTCACTTATCTGGGAAACAACTTCATGGAAGTAATGTGGAAAAGTTTCAGGAATAATAAATATATCACCAGAGAATCCACACAAGGAGATAAAAATAGAAAACCATTAAGTTGTAGCTATTACAGGTATAAACTTTAAGTTGTCCTATAGACTAGCATGGCTTAATTATCCTCTAACAACTTTCTTTAGATATCCTAAAGACCCTAACTAATGGCTAGGCTCCACTACAACTGAGAACATCATTTGGCTCCTGAGCCTCCAAGAACATTCCTTGCTCTCCCTTGGAAGCCAGAATGCAACAACCCCTGCACTGAAGCTCTGTTCAGAAGAATTCCCCCAGAAGAGATCTGGTTGTATCCAGAACAATGAGTGAGGTCAAGTTCTACCTATAGCCCCCTTTTGTATTTTTCTTGCCTCATTGAATTTGAACTGAATTACAGAATATAAAGTCCAGCTTCATCAAAGTCTATTACTATTGGTCTGTATAGAAATTGAACTGGAAGTATTTGCAGAGTCCTAAGAGATGTTAAGGCTCTTGGTGATGGAATTATTGTAGTGGGGACAGAGATAGATGCCAATGTCATAGCACAGAGGTGGGTGGAAAGCATTCTACATCCCTGTGAGAACTCAGATATGTGTTATCTTTCTAGAACTTCATTTTCTTATTGAAGTGGCAGTGTTCTTGGTAGGAAGGTGTATCTCAGAATACCTTATAGTGTTCTCAGAACACCTTTTTTGTATCTCAGTGTATTTCAGAACATCTTTGTCAAGCCAAGGGTACTGTGGCAGAATAAACATTGGCAAGCTTGGAGCAGTCTTGATGCTAACTATGTATAATAGAAAATTAAGGCTTCTTAAAAATTAATTTCCAGAGAGGTACCATATAGAAGGCAGATGTGTGTGATTCATGTGTTATGTGCTTGTGTGTGTGTATATATATATATATATATATTCATATTTGTATATTTATAGCTGTTTCCTGTTTGAGAATAGCTTGTGAGAGACATTGACAGCAAGGAGTTATAGAAAGTATTGTCTTGATTCAGCTCGTCATTATTGTGATTGGACTTTTAATATAGATTCCTCATTACTCTTGTGTCCAACTTCATGGTACAGTTACTATGTTTGATCCTCAGTGAAATGTGATCCAATCCAATGGGCAGAGCCAGTTTGAGTGCAGTCAAATAGGAGAATCCCCAAACGTTAGAGCTCATCCAGGTTGACCTGAGCTTCCTCCACCCCATCCAAAGGTTGAAGGCAGGATCATAGACTTGGGAGAGAGAAGGCAGCCTCCTTATAGGGGATTGACCCAGCGAAAAGGAGAGGATAACCAAGAAGCTCTGGCATCCTAAAGGAAAGGAAGTGAAGGCCCAGCACTGTGCTAGAAGGGGTGATGTGCCTCCAGCTGCCAGAGGTGAGTGCCAGGTGAGGAGGCTTCTGTTATGCATCCCAGGAAGGTGGCCTCATGCATGCAAGTAAAAAGCTACTTTTATGTTTCCCAGAACCTCCAGGAGATGGGAAATGGGACTGTGAGTGTGGGCTGCCAGTGGAAGATGTGGCCCTGTGTGACCAGCTGGCTATGGAAGCCCCATGTTCCTTTAGAAAGGATCAGGTGTGTTCAGATGGCATAGCCATAGACTTCCCTGGGTTCATTCAGTCTGTTATTCTGCCAAGCACCTACTAAGTTCAGTGTTCTTCTAGGTTTCTGGAATGCAACATGATGAGAAGTTGCATAAACTTTCAAGTCTATGGGAAAGTCAGTATCAATCAAGATTGACCCTATCTCTGCCCTTATGCTTAACAATCTTATTGTTTTGGGGCAACAGCCTTTTTTGTTTGGTTTGGTATGAGGCTGGTCTCCAACTTGGGACCCTCCTGCCTCAACCACCTGAGTAGGTTTCAGGAGTGAAGACCAATGTTTTTAACGTTCACAAGTACCAGTGTGCACAGTGTCCTTGGATCTGCTACAGCCTCCTTGCTTTGTACAATAGTATCCTCCTTACCCTTGCTGATACTGTTCCAAGACCTCCAGCAGATGCCTGGACCATAGGATTTGTAGCAAATCCTATATATACTATATTTTTTTCTATACATACCTAAAATAAAGCTTAGATTGCAAATTAGGTATAGTAAGAAATTAACTACACTGTTAGCAGTAATAACTGATAACAAAACAACAATTACAAGAATACACTGTGATAAAAGTTATTTAAAACATATGAATTGTTTATTTCTGGAACTTTCCATGTAATATTTTCAGACCATTATTGATCTCGGGAAAGTGAAACAACAGAAAATTAAACTGGATTTGGGGTGGGGGTCTACTGTTCTTCTCAAACATGTGGTTCCTTAAAGATTCTCTTTCTGGCCTAGTTAATTCCTCTTCCTAAATCTTCCTATCCTAGATGGACAATTATTCCACCTCTTTTGTGGCAAACTTGGGGTTTTCAGATCATCATTGTATGTCTCTTTCTGTAGCCATTTACAGTTGTTTGAGTGCAAGTTACACATGAACAGTAATTTTCCATGTAATCCTTAGTGCCAACCATATTGCTCAGCACAGAGTATGCCTCAATAAATATTTGTTTACCGAAAAGTCAGATATATTTCTAACTTTTGGGAACAATAACTTTATTCTAATTAGCTCACAAACAGTAATATTACAACAGCTTATGTAAGGAGGATGCATGAATATTTGCCCAAACCCAAGTTGTGTACCTTCTCAAATGAAACTGTATACAGTCAGAACACACTTCCTTTGCCATTCGGAAGCAATGAAGCTTTAAATAATAATAGAGGTTTAACTGATGGTTTTACTTTATACTTTCATTATCCTTTACGTTTTTGTGCTAAACTAACTTGGTCATCAGAGTGATTTTTCATTTCTTTAATTTGAACTTCTTGATTAGATTAGTCTATTTGCAAGTCCATGCTGTTTCAGCATCTCATTGAAACCCTCATAGAGCTTAATGAGACCTTGGTTTAGGCATGTTCTATCTTCTAAAAACAAGAGCCACCAAACTGCTTCTGCTGTGTTGGCTGGGGTTGCTGAGGTTCCTGGCAAGTGATGTCAGACTTTGAGTGCTCAGCATTACTGCCTCTACAAAAGTCCCCTGAGTTGGCATGACTCAGTTTGTGCCTAACAGCAAAGTTCACAACCCCATAAACTGCAGTCATTACCATCTGGGCCATCAGACCTGGTTACCAGGGTGCAGCCAGGTGCATAATTCTGAGGAAACTGGGAAAATGCTGAGGGCCATTACCAAGTAGGAATGACGCATCGAAATTTCCTTGCCAAGCGTACCCCATGCTGCTTAGAGGACATTCGATGGGACATTGCATGCATGCTTTAATAAGGTGACCTTGCTCAAGGACCAAGGCGGATCCGGGTTTAGAGCTGATCAGGTTTGAGGAAGTAACCGGCTCCTTGAGTTTAAGGCGTTGCCAGTTTAAGATAATGGGTTTTAGGGAAGTTGGAGATTGAAGATTATTGCTGGGATTAGGGTGTTCCTGTTGCTTGAGTTCTAAAATGGGATTTGGAGAGAGCCTCGTGGAGTAGGTGAATTGTGCGGGAGATGGCAGAACGTGATTGTCCCTGGACCTGTGTGGAGGCGGTGTGAGAGCTGGAATAAAGAATTGCTGTTTGAACCTACAAAGGTGTGTGGTGGCTCGTGATTCTGGTGCCAAGCCGAGACCTTGGCAGGAAAAGTCAGTAATTTGAAGGCAGGACCATAGACTTGGGAGAGAGAAGGCAGCCTCCTTATAGGGGATTGGCCTAAAGCTTATATTGCAAATTAGGTATAGTAAGAAATTAACTACACTGTCAGCAGTAATAACTAATAACAAAACAACAGTTAAAACAATATACTGTATTAAAAGTTATTTAAAACTGCAGCAGGTAAGCCAGCTGCAGATGGTGAGGCTGCTGCTGGTCACTGAGCTGCTGGTGATGGAGTGGGCACAACTCTCATCTGAGGGTCAGGGCTGGACAGAGGAGCCAGATGGGAAATGCAGCTTCAGCTTTCACATGGCATTTCAAGTGCACAGTAACTGTACACCTAGAAATGTGAAACCGAGAAAAGCCTATATTTGTAATTATAATGTAAGATACTTGATGTAAGAAAAGTGAATACATGCCTAGCAGATCCAACTTAATTTGGATTCTTCACAGTTTAACTTTCAGATTGAGATCTCGAGGATCAGAAGGAGCTAACCAGTTAAGCAGAGGGCGGGTTTGGAATAGCTGTAGAGGCAATAGTATCCTGAATTGGGATCTAGTCAGTCATTTAGTACTTGAACTTGATATTTATTTAATTCAAAGCATAGTGATATAGTAAGAAGTTGGGAAAACATAAAAATAGCACAAAGATAAATTGAAGATCATCATAAGTCCAATACTAAGGCATAAAAATATGCTGGGTTTTTATTTTACTTCATATACATGGGGTGGTTTGTAGATATTTATGAGTACAAATATATTATTTGTACACAATTGGATATGTAAACATAAGTTTCATAATAATTTCTTCACTTACTGCCTTTGAATATATTTTCATGTTATAAACTATTCTACAACATGATCTTTAATATCAACCCTATTTTTTCCTTATTTGTTCCAAATTGTTGCATATTTGTTTTCAATTTTGTATTATTAGAAATAACCCTGCAGGGAAAGTTTATGAACTGAAACTTCTGGGCATATCTCAGATAAATCCTTCATGTTGAAATGCTTAAAAATTGGGTTTAACATGTAAGTTTTTGAACAAATTTAAACAGTACTACACTTTCATGGTAAGAAAAAAGAAATACTTAAGATGTGTGGTAAGAAAGAAATCTCCCTCTTTATTTAGATCCTCCATCCCTCTCTTTAGATGTAACCACTTGTGACAATTTTCTGAAGGAGAACAAATAATATATATTATCCTTGGCACTTGATATTTAACAATATAGATGGGAACATTCTTCAAGTAGGGATTTGTCTGAAGAAAAAGATGCAACAATTAAACTCCAAAGAGCAGAAAATAGGCTCTGGTTCCTGACACTTGCTGTAGCATAGTAACTATTTTAATTTGGCATCTTTATATACCATAGCATAAACAGCTTTTTATATTTATTGTCCATTTATAGATGATGTGCTTGAATTTTTATTGGCTTTGTGAGCATTCACTATTTTATTTTATTTATTGATTTTTTAAAAAATAAATAATAGTGGAATGTATTACAATTTTTATCATATGTATACAGCACAATTTTTCATCTCTGGTTGTATATAAAGTATGTTGACACCATTTAATTTTCCATGTTGTAGGTAGTTTCCTAGTTTGACTTTGGCTTTTTCTTAGTTTTTTTTTTTTAAATCAGAAATTTATCCTTCTAAGAATAGATCTTCTCAAGTCTGTCTTTCTTCTTCTTTTTTTTTTTTTTTTTTGAGATGGGCTCTTGCTGCCTTGCCTAGGCTAGGTTCAGACTTGTGAACTTCTGGCCTCAGCCTCTGTAATAGCTAAGATTATAGGCATGTACTACTTGACCTGGCTTCTAGTTCTATCATTCTTTTAAGAGAGCAATATTGTTATTCCTAACATATATTTCCTTAGCTTCTTTGGTAGTTGACTTGTGACCTCACCATTGTCACCTTTTTCTGGATGTCTGTATATCCTGGAATGGACAATTACTTTTATTTCCTTTAGCCTTTCTTTGGTTTTATTTCTCACTCTCAAAATTTAGGGTGTTTGTAATGTATGTTAGGAGGTAAAGAAAATTAATTGCATACTTTTTCCTTAGATAGTTATCAGTTATCCTAGTCATTCATTGAATTATCCATTCTTTTTCTCCATTGATTTGGAATGACATTTTTATAATGTACTTGATATTTTTTGTCCTTGTCAGGTTTTAGATTCTGTTTCATTGTTCTAGCTGTCTGTTTTTGTTCCATTCTGCTTTGTTATATACTTAGTATCTGGTATTGCAAGATTTTCTCCTATTAATTTAAATTTTAATGGCTATTCTTTTTTAAAAATTTGTAGTTGTAGATGGACAGAATGTCTTTATTTTATTTGTTTTATTTTTATGTGGTGCTGAGGATCAAACCTAGTGCCTCATGCATGTGAGGCAAGTGCTCTGCCACTAAGCTACAGCCCCAGTCCTTGATGGCTATTCTTAACTGTTATTCCATATCAACCTTGGAATCACTTTATTAGGTTTCCAAATAATAGGATATACACTCAACTCTTGTAGCCCATTAGTAGTTGCTTCTTCCTCTTAGATCCTGTGCCCTTCTCGTTAGGTTTTGCTTTGATTGTGTGTGTGTGTGTGTGTGTGTGTGTGTGTGTGTGTGTGTGTGTGTGTATGTTATTTGCCTGTTTTGCGCTTTGCTTTTGCTTGACATTGGTGAGTTCAGGCTCTGGTGACCTTGGGCAAATTACTGACTTTTCCCAGTTTCCTCAGAATTATGCACCTTATGATATAGTCTAGTTGAAGAGAGTGAGGGGCAGGGAGATGCTGGGAATTGAACCTAGGACCTCATGCATGCTAGGTAAGCTCTCTACCACTGAGCTATACTGGCAACCCTGAAGAAAAAAATATTTATACACCACCTACCCAGTGGCCATTGGCAAATGACTGCTGCTGCTATTGACATATTTGTTGGATATTTTTAAAAAGAGAGCCTTCAATTGGATGTAGCTTACTTTTAGTTCTTTTTGTTTCCTCCCTTAGTCCCTGCCTGTCCCTGAGAGGGAGCCCAGGTGATATCCTGAAAACCTGGCACAGGTGAGCTGTGGTTTCCTAAGGTCAGCCATAGGAATATCTGACTTGTAGGAAATGGGGGATGATAGGGGTGATTCTGGAAAGTCTTATAGCCAGAGCAGTAGGAAGATAGAGCTTGTTAATTCCCTCCAGTAGGACTAGATGCTGGGGAAAGAGCTGATGGTTAAGGGCTGCACAGCCAGGCTCCAGAGCCATCAGAGACAGAGACAGGAGGGAGTGTTGAAGAGAGCCTCTGGCATGTTGGGGATCTCTACTGAGCTTCTTTATTTTATTTGTTTTATTTTCATGTGGTGCTGAGAATCGACCCCAGTGCCTCACTCATGCTAGGCAAGTGCTCTGTCACTAAACTACAGCCCCAGCCCTTGATGGCAATTCTTAACTGTTATTCCATATCAACCTTGGAATCCCTTTATTAGGTTCAGCAGCTCTCCCTACCCTCCAGAGGGAGCTGTGAGAATGAGGTAAGACAGAGTTCTAGTCTAGAGTGGGAATGATCAAGATCAGCAAGGTCACAAGGTTCTTGGGAAGTGACAGCAAAGAGAAGGCAAGAAGAAAAGAAAAAGGGAACCTGTGCCATTTGTCCTCCTCTAAAGGAATGGAAGAAGTTTGGGTTTCAGAATTAGGGCATATATATCCTTCATGTGGTTAGTACCGTGGCTAAGCAAGACAATGGACTATGATAGGAAAATCTATATTAGGACAGGACACCTGACATTAGGGATCTCATCAAGCTTCAGTGGCATTGTGGCCTGAGCCAATCACTCAGCCCCTTTGCATCTTACTTGGCTTCATTTGTAAAGTGAACATTAGTGCCTTAAATTTTGGAGACAGGAAAACTGATTTCTTGAATTTTACTTCATTTTTTGTGACTGATGAGTTTGTGGGTGTTGCTTTATCACTTACTTCTTCCTTATTTTTTGACTTATTTTTCTAGTAATTCATACTTATAAGATACAATCTTGTGAGTATAAGATTGACTTTAGTGTACACCAGGATCACTCATTAAAACACAGATTCTTCTCAGAGAGGGACCTGAGAATTTGCCTTTCTAATGGGTTTCCTGGATGATGCCGCTATTACTGGTGGTGGTCTGGTACCACATTTTGGGAACTACTGTCTAGTAAGTGGTGATTCATTCAGGGGATTTTTTTCAGAAGTTGATAGGGCTAGCCTATCTACTGGGCAGAGAAGGATTCACTACAGAATAATCTGAGATTGTGAGATTGGAGATATTAAATGTCCCCATCTGTTAAACTAGTGCTGATTGTATCATGTATCAGAGTCAGATTCCAGAAATATTTAGATGATAACATTGACAGGATTTGACTACTGACAGTTTGTCATAAATGAGCAGTTACTGGGACAAGATTGTCCAGGATGAATCTCAAGCTTCTAGCATAGGAGACTGGGCTAGATTGGTTTTATTAAGTGAGAGAAGGGGAAAAATTGTCACTGTGCATTTTTTTTCTAATTCATATGCATTAGAAAGAACACGAGTGTAGGGGGGAAGGTGTGTATGGTATTGGATGGGGATTCTGATATATTGGGTCATCCAGAGTCTGAGGCAGAGCTGAGACAAGTGGGGCAGTGAGGGTTTGCAGAGTCAGTTGAAGTGTTGGAGAGTGGGAAGTTGTTTGCTGCACGTTCAGGTAACAGTTTGATACCAAAGTCTAAGGAGTGATCAGAGGCTCTCTACCATCTGGGAAAGTAGAGTTTGGAAGGTAGGGAGGGTAAAAGATGGACACTAAAAGAGCATGAGGCTTGATTGGAGAATCTATTACAGATTATTTTGGAGGTGTAAAATAGTTCCACAGCGCTCCATTCCAGAAGCAAGCAGAATAGACTGCCCCAGCCCTGTCAGCAGGAGCTCCCTCTGCTGGTCGTTCTTGAGCATAGGCAGTGCGGCCACTTTTGCTAGCTTAGATGGAGGGTTAGGAGTGAGTTTATCAGGACAAACCCTGACTCTAAGGGCTCATGGACATAAGGAGCAGTAAAATGGGAGCAGAGAGCGCTTGTGAACCAGTGTCTGGACAGACTGGGGCTAATTGTCTACTTGTTGGTACAACAGCCAAAGACAAAGTATTTACCAAGTCAAAGAAATTTTGCTTTAGATTATTCATGGAAGACTCTTTTTTTTTTAAATGTAAAACATATTTTATTATGGTAAATTTTGTGTCCTAATGGAAGCTCTTCTGGTATTGAGAGAAGTTTCAGATATTTGGCTGTAGATGTCATTTAATGGCCTTATACCCAGTTCTTTTACTTTTTTTCATTATCCATCCTTACAGGGCTTTCATTCAAGCCCTCATTACTTTCCCTTTTGCCCCATAGTCTAGCCTGGCAGAGGATTGACTCTGGAGTAACAGAATCTGTTGTTTTAGAAGGTGGTGACCTTTGAGGATGTGACCATGTACTTCATGCAGACAGAATAGGTTCACCTTTCTCCTGCACAGAGGGCCCTGTACAGGGAAGTGATGCTGATGAATTGTGGGAACTTGACTTTCCTAGATAAGATGATTTTCCTCCTTGGAGTCAGATTCCCATTTTATTTTTTCCTTACAGGCTGGGGATATGGTGTGGTTAAGGAGAGATTGACTCTGGTTTTCTCTTTTAAGTGAGGCTGAGTTTAGTGACCACCTTCAGAGATTACTGGATAGGGAGAGGTCTTGGGTCAGCTTGGTACCAGTGTAGGGAATTGCTGTCCCTAGTGTAATAGTATGTCCATTTTCCAAGGAGCTATGCAATAAGCAGTAAGTAAGTGCTGTTGGCTGGGGAAAGGTGTGATCCCTTCTCTGTGTTTGCAGGTATCTGCAGGATCTCACCAACTTACCTGCTGCTCTTGGGTATTTTAAAAAGAGGTCACAAGTGCTTTTTCCTATTGATCAGTATCTCTTTGGCCTTATCCAGTCCTGAGCCCCACTTCTGTGGGTCTTAATCTTACTGAGATACCTGGAGTTTTCTTTCTTTTGGCATGCAGATTCAGGGCTGAAAGGTGCCATTTTATTTCCTTTATTAGGATACCCCGTACCCAAACTTTACCTGATCTTACTTCTGGAAAGAGGGGATTTGCCTTGCAGGCTGGCAGCACAGGATGATCCCCGTGCAGGGAGGACCAAAGACTTCTGTAAAGTTAAGTGAGGCAGATTTAGAACCAATGACTATAGAATTTTGTGGAGCAGTCTATTTTAAAATAAACCATGCTGGAAATAGATTTTATTAGGTAAACATTTCCCACCAATCTTAACCCTTATCAACATATTACTATTCATTGTATTTCACCTACAATTCTTGAATTATTTCTGAGTTTCCACATTGCTCACCTCAGTGGTCTTCCTTCTTTATATGGGTTGGATTTATTCAAGAGCAGTTTTTGAGCACTTGCCATTTACCAAGCTTTGTTTAACAAGCTCTGGAGGATACATGTTCTGAAGATAGTTGTCAAGAGCTAAATATAGTAAGAGTTGATGTTAGTATACAGGCAGTGAGCTGTGGGAGCACAGCAAAAGGAGGGTTGGGGCAATTCCAGAGTAGAAGGTATGTAACACTCCTTCAGTTGCAGGACCACATGTTCCAAATTTGACGGATTATTGTGATTCTTGGATGGTGGTGGGGATAATTTAGATTATCTGGCTAGAGGAAGGGAAAAAAAAAGAGCCAGTAAATCATTGCAAAGAATTTTGCAGTTCAATGTACAAGAGAGTCACTTGGTAAAAACATAGAAATAGTTATTTCTGGAGACCATCTGTGAGTATTTTCTGTGGTTTCTAGTTATCCTTGCAAGAACATGAGACCTAGCCTCAGAGCCTGAATGGGTCTTTCTGTTCTTTACTTCTTAGAAACTGGAGCTGGCAGAGTCTGCGCATACCCTGAGCCCCCTTACACATGGTCAGTGGTATAGGTGAGTACAGTGTTTTATCCACTCAAACTCATGTGGAAAAGATAGAATGCAGAGTTTGTGGTGCACCTGAAGGGCTCTATCCTGAAGAACTCATGCAAGCAGTGAAGCCGGCAAAACCAGGACATGGAACAGGAAATTAGAGTACAGGCAAAATAGCATGGAGTGGGAGCAGTGACCTCTACAGTGACCTTGCCATTATTTCCATGGGCCTGCCAGGGCTGTTTTTCAAAATACTAACTTGATGTAGGATGTGGTTTGATTGGACTGATGGGAAATGAAGGCATAAAGTCCCATTTCACTATTATTTATTAGGCATTAATTTTTTTTAAAGAGAGAGAGAGAGAGAGAATTTTTTAATATTTATTTTTTAGTTCTCCGCGGACACAACATCTTTGTTGGTATGCGGTGCTGAGGATCGAACCGGGGCCGCACGCATGCCAGGCGAGCACGCTACCGTTTGAGCCACATCCTCAGGCCAAGGCATTAATTTTTGAGTGAGTAAATTGTGTAGGAATTTAGTGATGACACAAAAATGGAATGGGAAGCTATGTTGGAGTAAAATTGACTGCATCTTACCAAAATGTTGCCATAAAATGGGAGAGTTTAGATAACACTGGGGAACATGACATAGGGGAAGCTTTTTAAATTCACAGACTTCAGATCTGAGTACAGAGTGTGAGGTTCCTCTAGGGGATGGCTGTAGCAGGCCATTGGGAAGGCAGGTGTGGAATCTGGGATAAATGTCAAGTCTGAAAGTAAAGATGGAAGTGTACTGTATCACAGTGGGGTTGAACTTTCCTCCAGAGAGAATAAAGAGCTAAGTCTTATATAGTAAAGAAAATTGAATTTTAGAGAAAGGAAGAGAAAGTAGTCAGGCAGTCAGAAGAGCACCACCAGAGGGAACAGTGAAATTGAAAGCAAGGGTGAGAGTTTCAGGGTGGGTGGTTTGTAGAAGGGGAATGAATGGGAGAGGGAAAAGGCTAGGTAGCATTTTAGCCTCTAATTTTTGTGGTTTAGTAATGAAAGAAAATAAACAGTACTAATTTTCAAATTATTTTCATTATGATTCTCAGAAGGCTTTACACTTCACAGCAAAACCCTATGCTATGAAACCAGTGTGTTAGAAAACAAAATTCACCCTTACCATTGCCATGTATAAAAAATGTTTTATTATTTTTTTATTCTAATGTAGACTAGCATATTTCACTTTAAAAATTGATAGTGGTGCATTATATCAATTTATGACTAATGATTAGGCAGTTTAAAAGACCCTGTAGGAAAAAATTGATCATGAAAGGATGATCATTAAACCCAAGTGGATTTGGGGATCTAAAGAAGAAGCTTGAAGATGAAGAAAAGAGATGGAGCTGATAGAGCAATGTTTCAAAGGAAGTGGGAGGAGGTAGCATCAGGATGGTTGGGAAGTGTGAGACTTGGAGGCAAGTTCTGGGTGGGAGGATGTGGAAATGGAAGGTAAAGAAGTAGAGAACTTCACCTGGGCAGCCTTTATTTCTTTCAGCAGGAAGGAGGTGACAGGGCCAGGAGAATAGGGAGGTAGGCTTAATTTGGGGTAGAGGACAAGTGGTTATTGCTTAGAAGAACTATCATGGGGATAGTGATCAAAATGGGTGGTAGAATAAAGGGTAGCAGGGAAATAAGTTGATGGCTCAGTCCTGATTTTATGACACCAAACTGCCTAGAAGCAAGAAAAAGGAGGGGTGTGACTCTAAGGCTCTAAGTTGCCTTGATCATTCTTTTTCAGACTCCTGGTCACCAGGCTTACGTTAGTCTTGAATTTCTCCTCTCCCAATATACTCCTTTTTGGATCCCTTACTTGTTAATTCACAGTCCCAGGAGAACTGATTAACCAAGACTTGTTCCAGATCACCTCACTTAATTCTTTTTTTTTTAAGGATAAAATAAGTTTTTATTTATAGTCTTATAGTAAAGGGGGAAGCCTTAACTTGCAAGACAATTCATCGGCAGTATGTACAACATACTTTTTATTTCCATGGAATGGAATCAAACACAGACTGAGACTACAGAGTATACACCAGAGATCAGCAAATGCCAGGAACAGAGTGGGAAAAAGACAAAGAAATGAGGCCTAAACACACAAAACCCTTCACTGGGATCTGTTGACCACAGCCAGAACCAGGGCTGGATCACACAATGGAGACAGGTTCTGGAACAGGAGGAAGTGGGGTGAGGGTGGGGAAAGGGGCCGCACTGGAGTGCGGGTTTAGTACCAGGTAAATTGCTCTTGGAATTTATATTACAAAATCAGTTGGCTCTATTTCTTAGAAATACACACGAAAAGAAAGGAAGAGTTGATCATTACTTTATGAATCTGTCGCTTTGCAATAACCGACATCATCAGAAATAGGGACAATTCACTCAGATTCAAATTTCGGTAGCAGGAAATAAATATCAAAACATCATCACTGGCCCTCAATACAAAACCTCTACCCCACCCAATGAACCCTCCCTGTCCCACCCCCAAATAACCACCCCCTACCACTCTCTGGAGGCTGCCGCTTCACTGCTGCCATCTCCCATACATACCACAAGTGTCACTCGGCCCTCCGTAAGGCTGGCACTGCAGGCTTAAACAGCTGGCTGAGAGAAGCGGGAGTGAAACGTGCCAAGAACTCTGCAAATCTGTCCCCACTTTCCTTTTATACCACAAACTTCTTCAAGGTCTGGTCTTTCAACATATGATAAATAGCTTTTTAGGACACCTCACTTAATTCTAAAACTAAGTTAGTCCAACATTTCATAACAATAGATTGACTTTGGGCTAAAATGTCATCCAAACTTTAGGAACACAAACACCATTTTGTGGGCTGTTGTTTGTCTCCCTTTGGCTAATATGAGAAAGGATACTCTGCAGTCTTTGTGTGTCTTAAACTGGGTTCTTCCCTTTCCGTACAGGTGGAGTGTCTACAAGTAGTTTTGTTGCATGTTTGGGGATCAGACTTTGAAAGTCTGATGACAAGACATAGCAGATGCCTGTAATTCTAGTGGGTCAGGATACTGAGGCACGAGGATCGTGAGTTCAAAGCCAGCCTCATCAACTTAGTGAGGCCCTAATAACTTAGCAAGACCCTGTCTCAAAATAAAAAATTTAAAAAATGGTTGGGGATGTGGCTTAGTGGTTAAATGACCCTGGGTTCAATCCCCAATACTAAAGATTGATCTATCTATCTATCTATCTATCTATCTATCTATCTATCTATCTATCTATCTATCTATCTATCTATCTTTCCATCCATCCATGCAGTACTTACAACCATGCACTACTTCCTCATTTTTTGGATGAACAAATGGAGTTTCAGAAAAGCTAAGTGTTGCCCAAAGTCTCTCAGATAGTAACTAAAGAATCCAGGACTTGATAGTTCTGCACATTTGTTTTTAAAACTTCTTTTCCTTTATATTTTTCATATTTTCTATTGCTATGTCTTCCCATTCACTAACTTTTTATACTATCTTATATGTTCTTAATCCTATCCAGCAAATTTTTCATTGTATCCTAGTTTTTTATCTCTATAAATTTTATTTGGGTCTTTTTTATATATCTTCCAAGTCTCCATTTATATTTTGAATACATGAATTGCAGTTATAATAATTTAAACGCCATCATGACCTAATTCTGTAGTGACTATTTCAGAATGTATCAGGATTCATTTTTAATTTAATTTTTTGATTATGTGTTGCTGGTCCAAGTAGGTAATATTAACTTGAACTGTGTACTCAGTGACAAGACTATGATTACACAATCTTGGAGGATATTTACATGACAACTAAAGAGCTTAAGCAAGGACCACAGACTTCTTTGTTATATTTCTTTGATCATGAGAAGATTTTCTTGTAATTTATCCTTTTATGAGTCCAGGCATCCAGATGTCATATGTCTGTGAGAGACCTCAATTACTACTCCTTGCTTCATTCAGGCCTTCTAGAAGTTATAAGTCAGCTTCTGCAGAGAGAAAAACTTAGAAATCTTCACCACCCACATTTATATTGGTCAAAATACCTGATCAGCTGATTTTAGTTTCTTGTTCATTTTTTGTGTCTGGCTATACTTTCCTGTGAGCTAAGTATTTAAAATAATGTATAACTTATACAAGAGTTATTATATAACTGTAAGTTATAATGTATATTATAACTTATGCCAATTTGTATCATTCCTAAATTTTATTCATACTTTATAAACACCTAACTTTTTTTCTAGACAAACTTTAAAATAATTTTTATAAGTTCTAAAACAAATTAGGGTTTTACTTAATACAATATTGGACTTATATAATAAATCAAGAAATATACCCTTCCTATTGAAAAATTATCATGCCTTTCCATTTTTATTTAATTTTTCTTCATATATGTCTTAAATATTAATTCTTACAATTATTCCTATGTATCTTTTGTTGCTTTGTGAATAAGACCTTGCCTACCCTAGTATATTTCTCCACATAAAAGATGAATGATTTCTACAAACTAGATTCAATTGATCCTTTATTAATAAGTAACTGATTTTTTCTTCATATTGAAACTTTGAACTCCTGGAATGCACTCCAATCAGATTTATTATTTTGCCATAATTTTCAAGAGGAAGAAGCAAGCATAACAATCTTCACTTTGTCATATTAAAACTGAAAGCACAGATAAAGATTTTTAAATGTGAGAAAATTGTCAGTTTTCTCTAATGGTTGGGAAGGAAGGGCTTTCTGAAGGCCTTGGGGCTGTGGGACAAAGGTATAAGAGAAGAAGGAAGAGGTGGTCCTCAGCAGGAGAGAACTGAACAAACATGACTGCATAGAGATGGACTTGCAGAATGCTCCAAGCATGAAGGCCAGCTTAAATTTTTAACTGTTAGGTGTATAATTTTCCATCTTTCCTCATTCCAGTGGTAATACTTAGGATTTGATATTGGGAATTAATTTGAAGGTCCAAGTAAATGTGTTTTAAATCTGATGAAAGTTTATTTCTCTCTTGTATATTATCATATATTATCTGAAGTTAAGTAGTCTAAGGTCAATATAGCATCTCTGTCATTCACAGAGGACATGCCCTCATCCTTCTGGTCCAAGATGCTCACCCTTAACAAATTCCATCTGGTTGGTGAAGATATGAAACAAGGAAGGGCCATGTCCTTGTATTTACAGACATAACATCAGTTTTTCTTCAGTTTATTTGATTGAGTCAGCCATATGGACACACTTTGCTTTCAAGAATGCTGGGGAATAGGTGCTTTTTTGGGGGGGGTTGTCATGTGCTTTACTAGAGACTCTATTATTACATAAGAAGGGAAGAATGGAGGTTGACAGACAGCAGTTTCCACCTCTCTAGACCTACCACAGATATTTGTAACTCAGATTGCATCTGTTCTATCATTCTTAGGAGTATGACTCTTATGGTTATTTAGGGGAACTTATCATATTATCTGTAAAATTAGGTGACTGGTTTATAATCCAACTCTTTAGGGACAGTGTTTTTTTATGTTGTGATTTCCTATTTCTTTTCAACAAGCCTTCACTCCTATCTAAAGGTCTGATTTCTGAGTCTAAGAAGAAGTGAAGACCTGTACCTATTGCCCATAGCAATGTGATCCCCAGTATTGCTCTGCCCAACTATTGGTGACATTTTTCTGTCTGAATGAGAGAAACCATGCAAAGTGCTTATGGTAAAACAGTGAAGATGGGATCAGGGCAAGGTGGAGAAGGGATTCTGACCATGATTACTAACACCATCCCAGGCACAAGACATATCCTAATCTTAGTGGCATAGATGTTCACACAAAATGACTGAGCTGGGTGCAAACTTCATGGATCAGCAAAGCCTTTATTCAGTAGTGGAGTCATGCATCTGCCCACTTTTCTGATGGAAAATGAGCCACTGCCCAAAGCGGGAATCTGTGCTTATACATATTCCACTGAGAGGTGACTTAATTATTGACAGAGCGTGTTAGTTTGGGCACTCAGGAAACAGGTTTGTGAGAATTTGAAATTTGTTTTTACTGGGCAATATTTTTACTTGGGGAAGAATGGAAGGTCTGGAGTCAGCATTCAGTACTTATCCCTTTCTCTCTGGGGTCCCCTTATACATTGTACTGTCTTTGGGAAAGGATTTGTTTCGGGGAAGGATCAAATTTGACTTCCTCCCAGAGACTGCCATTTTAGGCTTGATCGATATCTCCTTCCCAGGGATTGTCCTGTCACTAGGAAAAGACGTATTGGGAAAGAATCAATGTTATCAGTATGTTGGCTTCTTCCTCACTCCCTCTTCTCAGACCACACTATTTGGGGGTTTGTCATTTTCCATATCTTACAATAGAAATAAAGACAGGTTCTACCCAGGTTTTGGGGGCTAGATCTTTTGGGTCATTCAACAACAACAACAACAACAACAACAACAAAAAACACCTATTGTTCCCTTCCTTTGGGCCAGGTTTGGTTTTTATACCTGATGATAATGGTGTTGAACAAGATATAGTCCCTGCTCCTTGTAGCTACCAGAGAAGCAGATGTTGAAGTAAACTATCACCACTAAATGGATAAAAACGTGCCAAGTACTGAGAAGTACAGGGTGCAGTGATGGCATGTAGTGGGCTGCCTACTTTATTCTGGATGGTCAGGGAAGGATTGCTTTCCATGAGAGTCCAGCTGACACTTCCAGTAGTAGTCAAGATGGAAGGTAAGAACAGGAAGGTATTCTAGGTTTAGAGAACAGCAGGGCTTAGCAAGTGGGGCAAAAGTTGAGAGAAGAGAGAACATGGGAGTGATGAAAATGCTGGGAAGGTGAGTGGGGGCCAACACCATCCAGTGCTGCAGCATTGGAGGGAGCAGAATTGGAAGGAAGAAAGGCCTACACTCTTAGGGTTGGGGAGGGAGAATTTTAAGGGTGGTTCAATCCAGCGGATTTTAGAACTTTCCCTCCTCCTCCTCCAAGACATAATTTCATGGGGGATGTATGTTGTTAAATTTGGGGAAGCTGGTGAGGTTATTGCCGGTGTCGTGAACGGGAGCCAGGAGGACCAAATTCTGCAATGCATAGGGCACTCTTGCCTATTGAAATTTTTTTTCAGAATTCAATTGTCTTGCTGGACATTCACGTCAGTGAAAAATCTACATGACAGCATGTAATGCACTGGTCCAGCCCATCTGGTTGCATCTGCAGCTTTACTACAATACAGGTGGTTTTTTTTGTTTTTTGAGAGAGAGAGAGAGAGAGAGGAATATGAATGAATCTCTTAACATTCATTTTTCAGTTTTCGGCAGACATAACATCTTTATTGTATGTGGTGCTGAGGATTGAACCCAGCGCCCCACGACGCATGCCAGGCGAGCGCGTTATCGCTTGAGCCACATCCTCAGCCCCCATACAGGTTCTTGACGCCCCTCCCAGGACCCGGACCCTTAAGGAGTAACCACCCTCGCGGGTCACAATCGAGCTGTCACGGGGAAAGGGGCAATGGCCTGCTCTATGCAGACAGGATTCCAGCGAGGCGGGGCTGGGCGAAAGCACCACCGGGCAGTAGAGGCGGTACCCGCTAGAGAGGCTGGGCGCGCTTGGTGACGCATTTCCGGTCGCGCCGCGCAGCAGCCCGCTGCGGAGGTGAGAGTGGGCCAGCAGGTGCGGTGGACGCTGCCCTGATCCAAGGTTCCGAGCGCTGGTGGGGCGCCCTTACATCGTGGGCGGAATTGGGTTTCCGCAGACAGCAGGGCCCTGGAGGCCGATCCTGGGAGAAGGAGCCGGACGGCGGCCAGGGGTCCTCTTCCTCCTCGACTCCTGCTTTCGAGTTGGTGGCCAAGCAGTAGCGCTTGATCTGCTCGGGGTCCATCCAGTGTGGGTACATCCAGCGGGGTAAATCCTTGCGGGTTGAAGTGGCCCGAGTTGATATCACAGGTCTCAAGGAGGTCGGGCAGGGACTTCTGCTTCTATGAGTTTCAAATTTGGACCGCATGCTCCCCGGCTCCTGCCATGGGGTCATGAATTAGGGCCGAGAGGGAACAGAAAAAAACAGAACCTCTCCCAGCCACCCGGCAGCCGAAGCAGCCTTTAGGAGGGCACGGTCTCCTAGAGCTACGTCGGTTTCCAAAGGTAACATGACGCTACTTCTCTTAGGCTACGGAATAACAGTGACCTGGGCATAACTTCTACACTGTAATTACGAATTTACTCAGTTCTAGAATACGAATAAAATAGTTAACAGAATTGCTAGTCTATAACCCCAGTGAAAACAAATTTACGTCCTGTAGCACAGTATTTGAATACAGCTGTTTTTGTCTTTAGCTTTATAGTATTTAGTCAAAATACTATTTTCCAGAGTTGCTTAACTCTTGTCTTTCCCACTTCTTCACCATGGTTATGTTATTCAGTTGTCGTACAGTTAGGCTCATTTGCTGTTGTTTGCATTCCATTTTGGGACTTTACCTTCACCCCATTCAGGTTGGTGTGTGTGTGTGTGTGTGTGTGTGTGTGTGTGTGTGTGTGTATCTGTCTGTCTGTCTTCAAGAATATATTTACATGGGGCTGAGGTTGTGGCTGAGCGGTAGAGCACTCGCCTAGCATGTGCAAGGTGCAGGATTCGATCCTCAGCACCACATAAAAATAAAACAAAAATAAAGGTATTGTGTCCAACTACAACTAACAAAAACTTTTTTAAAATTAAAAAAAAGAATATACTTACATATGAGTATATATAGTCGCAAAATGAGCACCTATGGACATATCACCTGATTAAAAAAGAACCGTGCTGGTGCTGCTACATCTATCAGTGTTCTTCTCACTCATCTTCCAGCCTCTCATTTCAGAGATAACATCTATCTTGAATTTTGTGTTATCATAGCCTGTTTTAAAAAATGTATCACCCGTGTGTGTGTTTGTGTGGTGTGTGTGTATTATTATTTGCAAGCTTTTATATAAATGGCATCATAGTGTCTGTAGTCATCTCGTACTTGCGTAATCAGTATTATGTCCCTAAATCCATTCATGTTATGTGTAGCTGTTAGGTAATGTTCCATTGTGAAAATGATATGAAAACTTGTTAGTGTCAGTGGATACGTGGGTTCTTTTCAGGTTTTTCTTTTTTTTTTTTTAATGAAGTAGTGCTTAGAGTGAATATTTTTAGCACATCTCCTACATATATGTGTCTCTAGGGCATATGTTTTTAAAATGAGGCATGAGTATTGGAATTTTTTACATACCTTTGTAATGAACAGCATGTTTATCTTTCTTTGGCTTATTAATGTGGAAAAGAAATGGTAGAGTTGACTTATTAGATTCAAATGGAGTTACATATTCTTCAATCATAGAATAAGCTTTCCTTTTTTTTTTTTTAAATAACTTTATTTATCTTAATGTGGTGTTGAGAAGCGAACCCAGTGCCTCACACATGCTAGACAGGTGCTCCACCACAGAGCCACAAACTCAGCCCTAGTTTTCCTTTTGAACACCATAAAATACATTAAAAAAATGGACACTTGAGCCATTCTTAAAAATCAGTGAAGTAAAAATTAATAGATAAGGTTATTTAAAACATGCAGTAAATCTAGAACTTATGAACAGAGGAAAAAATAAGCAATATTATTGTTAGATCAGAGACAAAACAGAGTTGCTGATTGGCTACAAACTAGTAATTAATATGTGAAATTTAAAAATCTTTGGAATGTGGCTAATAGTCCAGAGGAAAATTTGTGGCCTTATAGACCTTACTTGCCAAATAAGAAAGAATGAAAATAATGAATAAATCTTGGAACTTCAGGAAGGTGGGGAAAGCTTCTTCCAAAAGCAGAACATGGAACAAAGATTTGTGTGTAGGAATTTATTGAGGAATTTGTCAGAGGGACAGTGTAATAACAAGAGGAATAAACAGAAGGGAAAGCCTGTTAAAAAAAAAACTTTAGGTGCGGTGGCACACACCTATAATTGCAACAGCTTGGAAGGCTGAGGCAGGAAGATCTTAAGTTTGAGACTAGTCTTAGCAACTCAGCAAGACCCTGTCACAAAATGGAAAGATGAAAAGGGCTTAGCATGTAGTTCAGTTAAAAGCAACCTTGGGTTCTGTTTCCAGTACCAAATAAATAAATAGGAAAAAATAAATAAAAGAAAAACTTTAGATAAATTTAACCAAGTTCACTTATGTTTTGATAATTAGACACACCCTAGAACCAGGGCAGGTTCAGAAATACTCTGGGGTCTTCATGTGGCTAGAGAGCACTTTCAAACAGAAAAGGGGAATTGCCATCCAGAAATCAGAAGTTCAGTTGTTTAATACCTGGAGTTTGCCTTATTTGAGCCTGGCTTGACTGAAGCTCAGCCATTGACCAAGACTTTAGCTATAGCTGGGAATGGTGGTGCACCACTATAATCCCAGTGAAAGCTAAAGCTAAGGCAGGAGGATTGAAAGTTCAAGGCCAGCTTCAACAATTGAGTGAGGCTCTAAGGAACTTAGTGAGACCCTGTCACAAAATTAAAAAGGGCTGGGGATATGGCTCAATTATTAAGTGTCCTGGGTTCAAGCCTTGGTACTTTAAAAAAAAAAAAAAAGGGACTCAGCTGTATATTACAAAGACAAATTTGTAAGTTACATTGGGATTTTTCAGTTTATGTTCTAAGTTAGGTTGCAGCTTTATACACACAAAGACTCAAATATGTGAATAGAGGGCTTTCTTCAGCCAAATTAATTGAACATACCAATACAAGGACGCATTGTCAAGGTCTACACAGGCTGTCTTGCAGAGAAGCTCCGTCTTTGAGGAGCCTCATGTGACTCTTCAGGTGTTATTTCTCCTGTACTTCAGGTCCCAACAGGTGTCCCATAGAGGCATCAGAGGACCTCAGGGCAGGAACAGGATAAATGGTATAGATTCTTTCAGAGGCATTGTTGGTTGTAGCTTCCCAAAGGTGGTCAGTGCTTCCTTGGAACTTCAGAAGTCCATGACTTTGCAATCAAAATGCTGGATAGTGTGAGGGCGCAGTCTGGTACCTCCCTTCCAGCCCAACTTCCTTAAGGAATCCTGGGCTATGCAGGAAGCTAACTGTCGAGACCTCTGTGGAAGCACTGGGATTTTGGAGGACCCTCAGATCTCTCAGGAAACAGGCAGCTGTCAGGAAGCAGCTGTTCCTTTCTCTAGGTGCCTTCCCAGAGCCTGACTCCATAGGCCTGTGTGCTGGGACTGTAGCCCAGCCATCTTTGATTCTCTTACAGTATAATCAAGATGGTGTTTGTTCAGAGAAAGAGAAATGAGTCAAAGATCATAGTAATGTTCTGTCTGAATTGTTGATAGATGAATTTTTTTATTATTCTTTTAGACTGCATGCACTTTTATATACTTTTCTATATGATTTTTGTCATATAGAAGTCCTAGGGTTTCTGAAAGTGAGCATCATTGTCCTAGCTGGGAGGAATCCTGGGCACTGAGCCAGGGAACAGATCACTTCCTTTTTCCTGTTCCATGATAACTCCTATTCATGCTCCTGTCTGGATGCTGGCTACCTATGCCTCAGATCTTCTCTGAAGGGCTGTGTTGATCCTGGTGGATAGTGACTCTCCTCACATTTTCTCTGTTTCTCCTCAGCTGCAGCCCTTCTCTGAGAGGGATACCAGGTGATGGCAGCCATGCTCCTGACAGCCTGGCCCCAGGTGAGCTGTGGGTTCTTTAACTCTTCTGGCAGTTTCATTGAGGAGAACTGAGAAGGGAGCTGGTGAGCCTTGGCATGAAAACAGCTTCTGCCTGTAAGACAGGAACTTCTGGGAAAGGTGGTTCAGGAGTGGGGCAGCAGAGACTGGGATGGTGACCAGTGGAGGCAACAGGGAAGCCCATAAGGCAAATGTGGTCCTTTGCATTCCAGGGGTCCCTGTTTCTTCATACAGGAGCATCCCCAGCAGGGGGCTATGGGTGAATGGGGCTATGGAAGCTGCACATGTGGGATGCTCTATGCACTAAGTGAGTGGAGGAGAATTACACAGGTTTGGGATTCCCAGTGGCAGGGGTATCAAGGAAGAGGAGGAGCAGGACCAGATCAATGAGAAGGATGCTATGCCTCTAATTAGGGGGGAAAGGAGGTGATGATGGGAGTGGGATAAAGGGAGGGGAAAGACAGGGAGTCTTGTGGAACTGAGTGTCCCTTTATGTCCTTGTGAAGCTTTCAGGGCTTGGGGTACAGTGATTCAGACTTAAGATTTTTGAAAAGAGTTCTTGACCTTCTCCCTGCTAAATGAATGAATGAATGAATGAATGAATGAATGAACAAACCAATGAACAAATGAACGAACAAGCTTGCAAACCAAAATGTCTAAACACTTTTCAGGGACTTTGCAGATCTCCTGAAGCTTATTCATGGACTTCTGTAGACTCTAGAATTCCATAGTCCCAGTAACATATTTGAGGCTTACTGTGTTGCAAGATCCAAATGGTGCCCCTTGCATGGACCATTTGGACAGGGTGGGTTTTTTTTTATTTTGTTTTGTTTTAAATTTTTTTTAGTTGTAGTTGAACACAACACCCTGTGCTCGGTGCTGTGTTGTATTTATTCTACCAAAAAGACATGGAGGCATAGGGGAGTGATGTGCCCTAGGTCACAGAATTATTGTGTGATTTGAAACTGTCCAGCCACATGACAGCTGTGGAACCAGTCATGTTAACTTAATCAGATTTGTGACAGCCATGTATGAAATAATTTTCAGGGGAGATTCAAAAGCAAGGTGACCATTCCAGAACAAATTCCACTGGCCCAGGAGATATGGGCTTTATCAAGGAAAGTTGTTTAAGAGGAGTTGTTTAAATAGTACTGCTAGAGACCTAAAAGTCTTTAGGATGTAGAAAGTCAAAGGATTGGAAAATGAATAGAGAAGAGGAAGAATCAAGAAAAACCCCGTGTTTCTACCTGACATTTCCTTTGTGGATGGTGCTGACATTAAGAATGAGTTCAAGAGGAGCTGCCAACTTGCTTGGGGAAAGGGTGGTGGTATCATATAGGAGGGCTCTTTTTTTTTTTAATTTTTTTTTATTTTAGTTGTAGTTGGACACAACACCATTATTTATTTTATTTATTTTTATGTGGGGCTGAGGATTGAACCCAGGGCCTCGCACTTGCCAGGCATGCGCTCTACCACTGAGCCACAACCCCAGCCCCTAGGAGGGCCTTTAATTTTGTGCAGAGAAGTTACTTGACCTACTTGAGGTCACACATATAGGACTCACAGACACACTTAGAAATTGGACTAGAATTGTTGGTAGATGGAAGTCCGCAGGATCAAGAAGACAAATCCAAGCAGAGAGGAGTTGGGAGGCAGATCTCAAGTCCTCAAGGTTGTAACAGAAAGCTGAAGTAGGAGGAGGGAGAGCCAGCGGGGGACTGCAGCTCCTTAGAAGGGACTTGGGAGTTACATCAGCCCTAGCAGCAGCTTGTGCTGACCACATAGCTTAGTGGCAAAAATAGAGACCAGAAGGATGGCAGAGCAGCTGGCAAACTGGAATGGTGGTCTTCCTTCTTTCCAGAACATTTTTGGAGAAACACTGAATTTTAGATAGAAGTTGGGAAGGATGGAACGTGAAAGGGAGAGTTTATCAGAAAATGCCAGTGAAACCACTGGCCCAGGCAGCACTGAGCCTCCCTGCTGGCAGTGCCAGAAAAAATGCCACAGAGCCCCTGGTTAGGGGGTCTGTGATGCGAGTTCCTGGCAGATGAGATGGAAGCCAAAACTATTCTAAAGGAGCAGAGTTGTTTTGGGGGAATTTGTTTATGGGAAACATTTTCTTTTAGCCTAGCTTATGTTATCTTTTATAAGCATAAAAAAAATGGCATAAGGTTTCTGTGCTATGAGAGTAGATGGATAGTCCATGGTTTACTTTCCTGGTGCTTTTTCTCAAATTTTCCTTATTATTAATAGTGTATTCTTAACAAGCTCCCTCCCCAGACCTTTATACTGCCCTCTGCCCCTCACTTAGGGCCTGAGCCATGCAATTGGCCCTAGGGCAGCAGGAACTTGTTGTTTCAGAAGTCGGTGACCTTTGAGGATGTGGCTGTGTACTTCACCCAGACGGAATGGGATGGCCTGTCTCCTGCGCAGAGGGCCCTGTACAGGGATGTGATGCTGGAGAATTATGGGAATGTGGCCTCCCTGGGTAAGGTCTCTCTCCCTTGGATTCAAACTCTGCCATTTGGGGATTCCTGGCTCCCTTGTCCCTGACAGGTTGCAGGTGGAGTACCTGGTACTCTTTTACTGAGTGGTGCTATTTCTAGTCTCCTGGGGATTGCCGGGAAGAGCAAACCTCAAGTTCTCTTTAGACCAACATAGGATTTTTAGGTTTTGTATACACTTTGATTCACCCTATGGAAATTGTGTTTTGGACACAGCAAAAAAATAGTTACTTCCTGTTCCATGGTGGCATCTTCAGGATTTCCCTCATCTTACTTATTTTGAATCTTTTTAAGGATTTCTGTGCTCTGAATATTTCAGTCAAAGGTCAAAAAGTGGTAATCTCAATAGTCTGGGCCTTTCCCAAGTCTTCCCACATCCCTTCCAAAGTTCTGGCCCTTCTCATCCCCCTCCCCTCCCCTCCCCTCCTCTACCCTCCACCATTCCTAGAGTTCTATCTTCCTCATTGCAGAGGCAATGTGAGAAGAGGTTTAGGAACTCATGTATGGGAAATAATTTATGTCACTTCTATTTCCTTCTTCCAAACCAGGATTTTCACTTCTCAAACCTGCTGTGATCTCACGACTGGAAGGAGGAGGTAAGTTGGTGGGCCCTTCTCTACTGGCCACTGGAAATAGAACAGGCCAGGGCCTCTGCACTGATAAAGGAGGCACATGTTGCCCAGCAACATATAAACATGCCACATTTATTGGCCAGCCCTACAGAGTAAAGTTTAAATAGTTTTTATTTTTTGTTTTGTCTTATTTTAGTGCTGAGGATTGAATCCAGGTTCTTGGATATAAATTTTGATGATTTATAGAGCTAGGCCTATTCTGTTTTCAGAAGTTTCCCTAATTCTAACAACGGATATTTTTTCTAGTGCCTTGTTTTCTTTTCAATCCTAATTTTGGAATCCTATCTTTCTCAGACAAAATTAATTAATTTTGAGAGTCCTTGCCATTAAGTATTTTCCACTTAATGTGGTGGATATAAAATTAACAGATTTTTCACACAGAAAGGCAGAAGCTGCTAAAAAGCATAATGGGCTTAGAGTAGGCTTTCCCAAGGTCCCCTCCTCATTGTACTATTTCCTAGTAGTGTGACTTTGAGAAGTCCATTTATTTGAGATCTCTAAGATTCACTGATCTCATCTCTGAAAACATAATAAAAGGAGGTAGGATTGCTAGTCTTGTGGGTTGAGGATTAAATGTGTTAAGACACATCAAGTACCTAGTATAGTGTGTGTTTAATTGAATATTTTTATTTTGGGGCTTCGGGGGAGAGAACTATACATAACAGAAGTAAAGAGGTTCCTTTTCAAACGTTGATATGTTGCTAAAACACTTCAGGTGTCTTACAAATATGCATATTGTCAGGGAGTCAGTCTTGGGATGGAGTCAAGAGTTTGCATTTTCATTCATATTTTGAGGTCCTTAATCAAAGGTGTTTGGATCTGATTCTATAAACAACAGATGGTTCTGAAATCTTGTCTCTAATCAACCCATCATGATTTAACTGAGGATTAACATGATTTAACATTAATTTCATGCCTCACCTATTTGTGTAGGTTAATTAAGGTGAGGAATAAAATGGGTTCTAGGCAGGAGCTCTAAGGGAAGGAGAAGGAGGCACAAGGCCCATGTCAGCAGAGTTGACCTTCTTTTAAAAATCTTTTTCACAACCCCCATCCAGTACCTTCCACTTAAATTTCTTGTACTGAAACTGTATAAATGTCCATTCTACAAAGGTTGAAAATGTAGTTTTTTTAAAAAAATGGGTATATTCCTACTTTAAAAAAATGGAAAATATGCTCTAAAAAAATGAAGTGGAGAATAGATATTGACATCTGCCACACCATAGAATTGGAAAACGAAAGGGTGCCAAGTGTGGAAATATTGGCAAAGAATAAAAGTGGTTGATCCACATACAAAGTTTAAATGTTAATCTGTGTGAAAGTCCACCCTCAGCAGAAGCCAGAGAAATACTACTTAAAATAATGATAGATGAGTTGGGAGTTTAACTCAATGGTAGAATGCTTTCCTAGTATGTGCAGAGCCCTGGATTTGATCCCTAGCATCATACACACAAAAAAACCAATCATGATCATCATAATGAGATTTCACCTATCAGAGAACCTATATATATCATCAGTGAGAGCAATTAAGTGTTGATAAAAGTGCATCAAAACAGGAATAGACTCCTTAAGTGAATCCATTATGAATTAGTAGTCTTTCTAGAATAAAAGTTTATACTTGGTAACCTGACTGTACCCTAATAAAATAATCAAAGTTATAGGCAAACATGTGTATGTGTAAAAGTTTACCACACATTTATATAGTAACAATATATTGGGAGGGTTTCAATTTTCAGTGTAAAGAGAATGGTTAAATTGAGGTACCTCTGGAGTGAGAAGAGTATTTAGCAATTTCAGAAACCTATTTTTGCAGTCTATCTAGACATTGGAAAATGATCATCATGAATAAAAGAAAAAATATTCAGTTTTGATATAGGATGTATTTGTTTTTAGAAAAAAGTGAAAATGGTTAGGGAAAGAGATGCTTCAAATTAGCAGTAGTTATTTTTAGGTGGCCACATTTCAGGTAATTTTAATTTCCTTTTTTATAAGTTACTGATATTATAGCTGTCTCAATCAGTTTAAACTACTGTAACAGAATACCATAGATGGGGTGATTTATAAACAACAGAAATTTACTTTTACATTTCTGGAGGCTGGAAGTTTAAGATCAAGGTGCAGACAGATTCTGTGCCTGGCAAGGGCCTGTTTCCTATTAAGGCAACTATCTTCTCACTGTATCCTCACATGGTGGAAGGGAAGAGAACTTTCTAGGATCTATTTGAAAACCATGCTAATCCCATTCTTCAGGATTTTGCCAAAGGCCTCACCTTATAATACAATTTTATTGAAGATTATGGTTTTAGCATATGAATTGAAGGTCGGGAGGACATTCTGTAGCATCAGATGGGAATTATTTTTTAATTAGGAAAAGACCAGTGTTATTTTTGAAAATGCTTTCTAGGAAATCCAGCTTATTTGGGTTTATTATGGGGCATATTCCATGTGGTTCAACAGGTATGGAAGATGAAAAAAATAGAGGCACTCTTTTTGGACCAACGTTTTGAGAAGTTTGGGAACAAATGCAGAATTCAGTAGCTCTAAAGATTATTGAAATTATAAAAGAATTTTAGGAAATGATCGATTTTAGGATTGGGGAAAAGGTGGAAGGAAAAGGCGAGGCTAATACAGTAGTATTCTGGAGGGATGGGAAGAAGTGGATCAAATAAGGGCTTTTCTGAAGTGGAAGAAAAAGAAGTAAGGAAGGAATTTTGAAAAGCCTAGAATTTAAGTTCTGAGGAAAGAAAATTCTTTCCCTTTTACTTCCTTTTGCCATGATGTGTCATTGCCAGTATTACCACATATTGCTGGATTTCTTTTCTTTCCCAAGCATTTTCTTCTTTTATTAATAAGGAACTCGGTGTCATGGAGATGACTAAGACTGCAGAGTATAGAAAAGCATAGCATGATGGGGAAAATGCTGATTTGGTGGACAAGACCTACAGTTTTTTCAGTGTTGTCAGTTTTGATGTTCATATTATTGATAATGGCTTTTTCTTAGGCAGAGCGTGACTAGTGATCTTTTATAATTATTACTTTAAAATTCGTAATATTGATACATGCTCAAATCAGTACAGAAATTATATAAAGTAGAAAAAGAAAGTCTACTAAATTTCCTATACCAGTTTGCTCAGTTTCTTGTGTATTCTTCCAGAAGTAGTTTTCTAGGAATAGGCATGCATTTTTTTTTTCTTTACATGAGTGGAATCACCTCTGTGTACTGTTTCTGTACTTATTTATTCATTCACCTAGACTTTTCATGTCAGCATATATGGATTTATTTAACTCTTAGTTAGGTATTTCAGCTTATGAATGAACCTTAAGTTCTTTGACTTATTCTGGTGATTTTAAAAATCCCTCTGATTACTATGATCCTTTATAGTACAAGTGGTTTTTTTTTTTTTTTCTAACATGCTTCTTGTATGAAATTTTCTATTTTCTGTTTTTTATAGTAGATCTTGATATCCAGACTGGCAGTAATTTGTCCAAAGAAATGTGTGAAGAAAAAATTAGTACATCATTTGAACTTCACAAGGACTCTTCCCAGGAAACAGATTTTTCAGAAGCCTTTATGCTTGAGCAACAACAGGAAGTCCACTTAGCAGGAAGTATGAAGGAGGAAAACAGCTGTGTCACTGATGGTACAGTGAAAAATGAGACAAGTCCTATGGAGGAGTGTCTCTATAGTCAGAGTTCAAACTCATTTCAATATCGTACCACGTCCACTGGAGAGCAATACCCTGGTTCTATAGGACAAGAGAAAGTCTTCAGCTTTGACACAAAACTCGTTAAGCATGAAATAATTGATACTGAAGAAAGACCTTTGAAATATGAAGAATTAGTGGAAACTTTAAAGTGTGACTCTCAACTTAATCAGCAACTAGAAAGCTACACTAGTGTGGACAAACCTTTCAAATGTGTGGAGTGTGGGAAATGCTTCAGCTACAGTTCACATTATATTACACACCAAAGAATCCACAGTGGAGAGAAACCCTATCAGTGTAAGGTGTGTGGGAAAGCCTTTAGTGTTAATGGGAATCTAAGTAGGCACCAGAGGATCCATTCAGGAGAGAAGCCCTATCAGTGCCAGGAGTGTGGAAATGGCTTCAGTTGTAGTTCTGCATATATCACACATCAGAGAGTCCACACCGGGGAGAAACCTTATCAGTGTAATGACTGTGGGAAGGCTTTTAATGCTAATGCAAAGTTAATTCAACATCAGAGAATCCACACTGGAGAGAAACCTTATGAATGTAGTGAGTGTGGGAAAAACTTCAGGTGCAGCTCCCAGCTTAGACAGCATCAAAGTGTCCATACTGGAGAGAAGCCCTTTCAGTGTAAAGAGTGTGGGAAAGCCTTCAATAATAATGCAAAACTCATTCAGCATCAGAGAATACACACAGGTGAGAAACCCTATCAGTGCAATGAATGTGGAAAAGCCTTTAATATCAAAGGGAGGTTAATTCAGCACCAGAGAATCCATACTGGTGAGAAGCCCTATGAATGTAATGAATGTAGGAAAGCCTTTAGGTGTAATTACCAACTTCGGCAGCATCTGAGAATCCACACTGGGGAGAAACCCTATGAGTGTAATGAGTGTGGAAAGGCCTTCAATGTTAGTGCAAAACTAGTGCAGCATCAGAGAATTCACACTGGGGAGAAACCCTTTGAATGTAATGAATGTGGGAAATGCTTTACCTCTAAAAGAAAGCTACTTGATCATCATCGAATCCATACTGGAGAAAAGCCTTATCAATGTAAGGAATGTGGAAAAGCCTTCAGTGTCAATGCCAAGTTAACGAGGCATCTGCGAATACATACTGGGGAGAAACCTTTTAAATGTATGGAATGTGAGAAATCATTCAGTTGTAGTTATTACTATATTGTCCACCAGAGAATCCATACTGGAGAGAAACCCTTTCAATGCAAAGAATGTGGAAAAGCCTTTCATGTTAATGCCTATCTAATTCGGCATCAGAGAAGCCACACTGGGGAGAAACCTTTCCGATGTGGGGAGTGTGGCAAAGGCTTCAGCTTTAGTTCTGACTATATTATACACCAGACTGTCCACACTTGGAAGAAACCTTATGTGTGTAATGTGTGTGGGAAAGCCTTCAGATTTAGCTTTCAACTTAGGCAACATCAGAGTGTCCATAATGAAGGAAAATCCTAATAGTGAGAATGATGTAGAAAACTGAAGACTAATATTGAAATGGATTATGTATCATCAGATTCACCCTGGGGAAATACCTTGAAAAAGAAATGAATACAGCAGTCTTCTCATGGGAACATCTCCTGTTTTATTCAGTTTTTAATCAGGAGTGTATAGTCAGTTAAAAAGTAATATCTAAAAAATGTATAACATTGTTTTGTGATGACAGCCAATCAGGAAACAAGATTAAAGAAAATATCTCACTCCTAGCAACATCAAGAAAAGTGATTTTCTAGGTATAAATAATTATTTTGTAGGACCTGTGTGGAGAAAATTATAATTATCCACTGAGGGCCACCAGAAGAAACTTGAATAAGTGGAGAAGAGAAGCCTTGTTCTTGCATAGGAAAACCCATTTTTTAAAGATGTTCACTGTACCTAAATTAATTAATTTCTGTTTAATTTTTGGCAACAAGCATGCATTACTTTTGTAAAGAGGAAAAACAATAAAAATTTCCTTTAGAAAGGAAAACAAGTGAATATTTTTATGAAATAGAGGCAGCATTTCAAAGCTTCAAATGAAAGCTAAAAAGCCAGCAATAAGGAAAATATTGATAAACTGATCATTCAGAATTAAAGTTTTCTGTACATTTTTGTTTTAAATAATCCCAAATAAGGCTAAAAGATAAAACACAAAATGTGGAAATACATTTGTAAAATTTGTGATAAGAAAGTGTAATATCTAATATATAGGGAAGTTTTACAATTGAAAGATAAGTAACAATAAAAACCTTCAAATGACATTAGCAGGCAGCTTTTAAAAATATAAAAATGACTATTAAAGCAAGAAAAGCTGTTTTATCAGTAGTACTATAAGGAGAGATTAGTATTTGCTTATATGCAGGCATGCACGCGCACACACACACACACACACGTCTCAAATATCCTTCAGCCCTCAAAAATGAGGTTTACTATAGATGCCCTTGATAGAAATAAAAAGCAACAAGTTGTTTTCAGCAAAATCATATTAAAGGGTTCCTGTTACTTCTGTTACAGGTACTTCCCTACAAACATTATTCTTGAGGTCCTGAAGGGAGGTGTCTACCTTGGATTCCCATTCTTATTAGTGCATTTTAAGATCTCTGACTCCATGAAAATCTTGGAAGTCCAAAGATATTGTTTTGAAGATAATCTCCCACCCCTTTAAAAATTTCTAAGCAATTAAAAGAATACTCAAGCTTTCAGGAAGCTGAAGAATAAGAGGCCCAACTAGGAAAAACTCAAGCAAGATGCAAGGACAAGAGAACTCCCCCCCCCCATGCAAAACAATGCAGAACAATTATTTAGATACTTAAACTGGAAGTATTTCTGTTTCTTCAGGTATTCATGTTTGGGTGTCCTCCGTGGCTACATGAGGATAAGCAATTGCTGGTCAGTGAGACTGCCAACTCCTCAAAAGTTCTGTAGGCAAAGTTCCTTATCCTACAAGGGTGAGATAAAGAGTGAAGATACTCAGTAACAATGAGTAGTGAGGAGGGTGGAGAACTGAAAAGGGTTGTCCTACCTGGGAGACCACCCTCTCCTCAGCTATGACAAGTTGTGGCTGAGCAGGAAAGCAGATGAGAGAATGCCAAATGATGAATTTTCAAAAAGAAATAGAATTTTCAAAAATCTGAAATCTTGATATCTCTCAGAATTTAATGTTCCAGAATCCTTGAACACTTATCAAAAGTCCATTTCTAGATGGGGGTTTTGTGTAATAAATCTGATGCCCAGTGTGTGGGTTTCCACACTATACAATTCAGTTCTCTGTGGACACCAACTGGGTGTTCTACAATGTAAATCAATTTTGACACTGCTTGGAATAAAGCCTTAGACTCTTCCTACTTTAGGTACCCATCTTATGAAGGGGGTCCCCAAGTTACCCCACTTCTGACTAACTTGACTACAAATTGAGGGTTCCCATGATCCTTTGCTCATGTTCCTACTACAGCTCACAGAACTGAGGGGAACACTTGACAATTTCCAGTTGTTATAAAGGACATCATAAAGGGTACAAGTGAACAGCCAGATGATGAGGTACTTAGGGCAAGGTCTATAGGGATCTCAGGTGTGGGAGCTTTTGTCCTCATAGGTTGGGGTGTACCACTACTGGTACATGAACACATTCTCCATTCCAGAAACAACTCATTTGGAGTTTTTATGGAGATTTCATTATGTGCCTATGATTAACTAGATATTTGGCCACTGGTGAATAATTCAGTCTCTCCTTCCCACAGGTCAGAGGGTGGGGCTGAAAGTCTCTATCCTTTTAAGCCTATGGTTGATTCCTCTGGCAACCAGTCTTGAAGCTACTAGGGGGCCACTAAGGTCACTTTATTAACATAAACTCAGCTGTGATTGAAGAGAGCTCATTATGAATAACATTCTTCTTTCACACAAATCAGGAAATTCCAATGGTTTTAGGAGCTCTTATGCCAGAAATGGGGAAAAAATATCAAATGTATTTCTTATTATGCCATAGGCAAAAATCAAATGACTTGGTTTACATAATTTTTTATTATTACTCTTGATTTTTAGTTATATCATTTGCAGGAAAATGGATGGAGCTTGTGAATATTATATTAAGCAAAACAAACCAAACGTGGAAGGTCAAGGGTTGTATGTTTTCTGTCATAGGTGGAAGCTAGAGAGGAAAAAGGACAAAGGCCAGGGAGATCAGTAGAACAGAGGAAAGGAACTAGGGGAAGGGGAAATACTGGGGAATGATATTGACCAAATTATATTGTGATATTTTGGGCATGTACAAATATGTAACACCAAATCCCATTCACTCAAAACTTTAAAAGGTGAAAAAAGTAAAAATTGTGATAAAATGCACATAAAAGTGATTAAAAAGGTGTACAATTCAGTGACATTTAATATACTCAATGTTGTGCAACCATCATCACTACCTAGGTCTTGAACTCTTTTACCACCCCAAAAGGAAATCCCATACTTATGAAACAGTCACTCTTTTTTTCCCCCACATCCCAAACCTTGGCAACCACTAATCTGCTCTCTGTCTTTATGGACTTTCCCATTCTGGATATTTCATATTGCATACGATATGTTACTTGGAGTCTCATACTTAGTGTAATTTGTTTTCTAGGTTCATTCATATTATAGTATATGTTAATACTGTGTATTGATATTCCATTGATGGATAGATTACATCTTTGTTTATCCATACATCAGTTGATGTACATATGTTGAATAAATGTGTGTTTTATTTTTGTTTGGTTTTGGTACTGGGAATTGAACCCAGGACCTGTATGCTTGGTGACACTGCAACATTTTATATTTCCTTAAGTGTTTATGAAAGTTCCAATTTCTTCATAATCTCACTAACACTCATTATTTTCTAATATGTTTTTTCTCATAGCCATCCCAGTGGGCATGAGTTGTTATCTCATTCTAGTTTTATTTGCATTTTACTAATGATGAATGATGTTGAGGAGCTTTTTGTGTACTTTGTTGCCCACTTGTGTATCTTTAGAGAAATTCTACTGAAGTTCTTTGCAAGTTTTTATATTGGTTTGCTTGTCTCTTGTTTGTTAGGTTTAAGTTCTTCCTAAATTTCGGATATCAAACGCCTATACAGGGTCTCTTGCAATGCAATTCCATATAAATTTTAGGATCAGCTTTTCTCTCTTTGCAAGAAGGCCCTTGGAATTTTGAAAAAAATTACATGAACTCTAAGTATTAATTTTGGAAGTATTGGCTTCTTTTTAAATATTTTTTTTTGTAGTTGTAGATGGTCAGAATGCCTTTATGTGCTTATTTTTGTATGTGTATGTGATGCTAAGGATAGAACCCAGTGCCTCATACATGCTAGGCAATCACTCTGTCACTCAGCCACAGCCACAGCCCCAAGTATTGCCATCTTAACAATATTAAGTCTTCTAATCCAAGAACACAAGTTATCTCTGTTTATGTAGGTCTTCTTTTATCTTTCAGGATTTGTTTTGTAATTTTCAGTTTATAAGTTGTATACCTCTTTAGTTGAATTTATTCCTAAGTATTTTTTCTTTTCAATGCTATTATAGAATTGTTTTATTAAATACCTTTTTATATTGTTTGTTACTAGCATATAGGATATCATTAGTTTTTGTGCATTGGATTATCCTAGAGAATGTTTTGTATGTATTCAGGGAGTACACTGCTTTTTTGGGTGGAATTTTCTGTATATGCTTGTTAAGTCCAGTTAGTCTGTAATATGTCCAAATCCTCTTTTTCCTTATTGATCTTTTTTTCTGGTTCTATCCATATTGAAGGTGGGGGTATTGAGGTCTTCTACTATTGTAGAACAATTGTCCGATCTCTTAAATTCTGTCAATTTTTGCCCCATGTATTTTGGAGGTCTGATATTTTATATAATCCATTCAGGGTACTATAACAAAATGCCATAAATGTAGTGGCTTATAAACAAAAATATCTATCACTGTTCTGGGTGCTGGTAAGTCCAAGAATAAGGTGCTGGAAGATTCAGTGTCCAATGCAGGCCGGTTTCTTGATTCATAGATGGTTTTTATTGTCTCACGTGATGGACCAAGAGACAAAGCAGCATTCTGGACTCTCTTCCAAAAGAGAATTAATCCCATTTGTATGCGCAGAGCCTAAAAAATCACCTCTGATAGGCCCTTCCTCCTAAGATCATCACACTGGTGATAAGGCTTCAACATGTGAATTTTGAGGGAACAGAAAACATTCATGCCTTAGTAGTCTGCTATGCTTTCTTGATGAATCAAGCCTTTTATCAATATGTAAGGTCTTTATCTTTCTCTTGTAACAATTTTTGACCTGAAGTCTGATTTGACTGTTATTAATATAGCCACCTCGGCTCCCTTTTGGTTATGGTTTCCATGGAATATCTTTGTCTTTCCTCTTACTTTCACCTCATTTGCTATAAGATTAATCCTTAATTTGGACCCAAGGGAAAAAGAAAATAAAGATGACAACAAAATTCAGAAATCTTAGAAATCTTATGAAACTTTACATGAAATTTAAAAAAGACTATTGAAGGAAAAGAATTCTTTAAGAATTTTAACTAAGAAGAGAGAAGTGCAGCTCTGACCTCTGCTGAGCTGGAGTAGACTGTAACAGAAGGTTTTGGAAACTCAGGTGCAGTTCCTCAGGGAGAAGAAGACTGGAGAAAGCCACACACCAAAGTTATATTACCTGGTCAATTTTTTTTAAGAGAGAGAATTTTTAATATTTATTTTTTAGTTTTCGGTGGACACATCTTTATTTTATTTTTATGTGGTGCTGAGGATCGAACCCAGTGTCGCGTGCGTGCCAGGCGAGTGTACTACCGCTTAAGCCACATCCCCAGCCCCTGGTCAATTTTTTATGAGAAATTTGTTCTAAAAGTCCTTGCTTACAATATGCTATAGTTTATATCTGGAATGTCTCCCAAAAGGCTCATGTGAGGCTTGGTCCTCATCTATTGGAAGGTGATACAAATCCTTCAGAGCTGGGGTCTTGTGGGAGCCTGGGTCATTGGAGCCATGTCCTTCCAAGGGATTGTGGGACTCCAGTCTCTTTTATTCTCTCTTTTTTTTTTTTGCTATTAATGAGTTGAACAGCTTCTACCACCATGTATTTCCGTCATGTTGTATCATGCTGCATAGCCCCAAAGCATCAGGGTCAATCCATCATGGGCTGACACTTCCGAAATGGAGCCAAAATAAACCTTTCCACTTTTTTTAAAATAATTTTTTTTTAGTTGTAGTTGGACACAATACTTTTATTTTATTTATTTTTATGTGGTGCTGAGGAGTGAACCCAGCATCTTGCACATGCTAAGCAAGTGTTCTACCGCTGAGCCACAACCCCAGCCCCTAAACCTTTCTGCTTTTTAAGCTTTTCATCTCATGTATTTGTTCCAGAAAACCAACTAAAATACAAGGCAAAAGAAAACTTACTTTGTAAAGATTACATTATGTAGTGGGAAGAGCTGAAAGGTCAATAGAGTCGTAGGATGCAGATTTGACAGGTCAGGTGACAGATGACTCTCAGACCACATCTTTGTTAAGAGTGGTAGGAAAATACATATGTTGACAAGTGTGGTGTGACACCATGGAATCTCCTTTGCAGAAAAGGAAGTGGGACAGACAGGGCAGCCCTAACAAGGGTTCTTTTATTGTAATGTGGGTCTTTCCAGAGAAATTCATGCTCTATCTCTATTGGAATTTGCATGGGCATGTCTCATGGCTTGGAGAGAGGGGTCTCTAGTTACCTATTTAAATGGGGTTGAGGGCCTTTTGGGACAAGATCTCACCCTGAAGAAACACCAAGCCAGGTGCTGCAGCCTGGACACAAGCCTGACAGCAGCTGAGAGTTGGCACGATCAGGGACTGCAGCAGCCACTGCTGCAGGGAGCAGGTCAGTGACTCCACATATGGTCCCCACTCTGGGCCCCCAGATACACTGTGAGGCAAGGACTTGATGGGTGGGCAGAAGTCCTAGAGATTCCTGTCATCAGTGTCCTGAAGCTCTCTGCTCCTACCAAGAGTCATCCTTCTTGCACCTACCCCAGCCCACATGGTTAGAATGCACTTGTGTGGGTTTATGTAGCTTAAAAAGCATTTTTATTTCACATACAGTGATTTTTGCTTTCCATCCAGGCACAAGCCTCCTTCTCCTTGACCCAGAGCAAGGGTACCAAGGGTACCAGCACTCCCTCCTAGAAGAGCTTGGCCTCCTCTAACCTGACAGATAAGGAACCCATGGGCTGCTCCCCTGAAGGAGAGTGGAGGTCCTGCCAGTTCAGAAGGTGCAACACTGGTTTGCCACACAGGTTGCTCCCAACACACCTGAACACAGAGTCTGGTTCCCAGACTGTGCAGACTACCCTCACACACTTGCACAACCCCCAGGTGGGGCAAGGGCCAACCAGATCCCCAGTCCCGAACACGACCAGCAATCAGACACACACTTACCCGTACAGGTACCCATGCAGGCCCTGCACACGTACTGGCTGTGGGAACCTGAGCAGACACCTCCAGCAGAAGCGGCCTGCCCTGTCCCCACTCCTGATTCCTTTCCTCCTCTCCTTTGGCCTCTGCCTTCTCTGCACTCCCCTGCCACTCCCCTTCCCACTCCTCTGTCCCCTCCTCCTTTCCTCTCTTGTTCCTTTCTTTCTGGCGTGTCATGCCCCCCATGACATAGGCCTGAGAGGGCCATCACTCCCACTTCACTGAGAAGGGTACTCTGGAGCAAGGGCTTGGACTCAGATAGCAAACAGACCCAGGTTCTGGGGCCCAAGAGGCTTCGTGGGTGGCACTGGGCAGGTGCTGTACCTTCTCTTGCCTCATAGTCTCATCTTGAGAGTGCCACAGGGCCTGACTCCTTCTCCACAGGGCCTCCCAGTGCCAGTGGCGCCTCACGTTGCCACCCCCTCTTCCTCCCAGGGCATCTTGGCCTGCTCTCTCCATCCCTCTGTTCTTCCTCCCTCTTCCCCAAATTTCCCTCTCATGCGTGCTCTCGCCTCAGCCCTCCTTGCTCTCTCACTTCCGTAGTTCTTGGGTGTCTGAGCTGTTTGAGAGCGGACACTGAGAGGGCATCCATCTTCCTTGGTCTTCCTGAGGCCCCATGAAAGACCTAAGTAGACAGTAGGTCATTTCTCTGGTGGCTGGTGGGATGACCTGTATGCAGTGATGCTGTGTCTAGGGGTGGGAAGGACTCCATATGGAGCTTGTGGAAACCCATCGGGGTCCAGCTCAGTACGGACACTGACCAGGTGTGTTGGCTGTGTTGAAGCACAGTGTCCTTTTCCCACCAACCCTTTCTCTGTGTTCTGTGACCTTGGGCACAATGTCCTCCTGTTCTATGGCTTCCTGATCTACGGAACAGAAGAACATTTATTATGGGGAGGCAGCCAGTCCTTTGTTAGGAGGTTCTTCTTCCTGCCAAGGATGGTGTAAGCCACCTAAGAAATTAAAGTTTAGAATAATTAATGAAGAACAAAAGACAAAGTCGGAATTAGGTTTAAAAGATGGAGCACCTGATGGATCCAGTCCACATAGGAGCTGGGGCTAGACAACGGGAAATGGCTCCCGTGGGACAACATTGGAGGGACAGGGACAGGGACAAGGCAGGGACAGGTTACGGGGGGAGTCTTGCTTCATGATATTTTTCAGTCGGCAGGTTAATTAGCATCTTGGCAGGTCACATCCATCTCAGAGGGGCTGTGTGGCTACAGCAGGTCATCCCATCTCCCCTGCTGTGTGGGACCAGGCAGAGCTTGAATAGGGCTCACGATGTATCTGGGCAGTCAACCAGAGCAAGTGTTCACTGGAAGTTCCCAGACACCAGATTCTCCTATTCACTAGGTTGCGATGTGCAATATAGTCCACACACAGCCCATGATGCCCCTCAGTAATGTAGACAAGATAGAGACTAAATTCCATTGGCTCTGGCGATCTGTGTTTAGCAGCTATCTCAGAGGACATATAATCGGTTCTTAACCATTCTGGTTTCCAAGTCAGATGAAGTTGTGAACCCTCCTGAGACATGCCCACGTACCCATGTTCAGCAGTCTCTACCAATTTTGAATCCCTAGCACCGAGGCTTGTCCATGGTACTTGGTCGAGACCCTCTCTTCTACCCTGCCCTGCTTGCCCATCCCCCACCTTCTCATGGCTCAGCACCAAGCTCAGTGGGAGCTCCCCAGCCTCTGAGATGCAGCCCAGTTCAAGATAGACATTTTGGATAATAGAGAAGTTGAGAAACATCCCCCTTGAAGGAGCCATGTGTCATTGTTGTCATCAAGAGCCCCCTCCCTCCTGGCTTGGGACATATATCCACTTCTGTCCCCAGTTGAGTGTTCATTCTCTGGAAATCCAAGATCATTTAAAGATTGGACTCCTATAGAATCACCCAGATTCTCCATTGTGTGCAGGACCAGGAGGGAGTGGGGAAGGTAGGAGGAGGTGGACGTAAAGAGATCACTCCTCACCAGCACTGAGGGCCTCTCCTGGGCTTCTGGAACCGTGACTCACCCCTGAAGATGCTGCTTCTGGTCACGTGCCTCCTGGGGTCTTCTCCACAGCATGCCCATACAGGTGAGTATAGGGAGGGGCAGTCTGAAGGTGTCCCCCAGGTACCTATGGGGGTCACTTGGACCATAACATGATAGAGGCATGTTTGTTAATTTCCACCTGTTCCCACTAAGGCTTTTTTTAACATTTTTATAATTTTAATAAGGCTTTTAAAAAATTTATTGTTTTAATTAGTTATATATGACAGTAGAATGCATTTATGCACTTTGATATATCATACATAGATGAGATATAATTTCTGAGTGTACATGTTGCAGCATCATATTGGTCATGCAGTCACATATATACATACAGTAACAATGTCTGGTTCATTCTACTATCTTTCCCCTCCCCTCCCATCACTTCCCTCTACCTAATCTAAGATAATGCTATTCTTTCCTAGTGCCCCCTCCTGCCTTATTGTGAATTAGTATCTGCATATTAGATAAGACATTTGGCCTTTGGTTTTGTGGGATTGGCTTTTTAAAGCTGAGTAGTATTCCATTGAGTATATATATATCACCTTTTCTTTATCCATTCATTATTGAGGGACATCTAAGTTGGTTCCATAATCTAGCTATTGTGAATTGAGCTGCTATAAACATTGATGTGGCTGTATCACTATAGTATGCTGATTTTAAGTTTTTTGGGTATAAATCAAGGAGTGGGATAGCTGGGTCAAATGGTGGTTCCATTCCCAGTTTTCTGAGGAATCTCCGTACTGCTTTCTATGTTGCACCAATTTGCAGTCCCACTAGCAATTTATGAGTGTGCCCTTTTCACCACACCCTCACCAACATTTGTTGTTGTCTGTATCCTTGATGATTGCCATTCTGACAGGAGTGAGATAAAATCTTAGAGTAGTTTTGATTTGCATTTCTCTAATTATAGAGATGTTGAACACTCTTTCATATATTTGTTGATCAATTGTATTTCTTCTTCTGTGAAGTGTCTGTTCAGTTCCTTAGCCCATTTTATTGATTGGGTTATTTGTGTTTTTTGGTGTTAAGTTTTTTGTGTTTTTTATATATCCAAGAAATTAATGCTTTATTGGAGGTGCATGTGGTAAAGATTTTCTCCGAATCTGTAGGCTCTCTCCTCATGTTATTGTTTCCTTTTGCTAAGAAGAAGGTTTTTAATTTAAACCCATCCCATTTATTGATTCTTGATTTTACTTCTTGTGCTTTAGGAGTCTTGTTAAGGAAGTCAGATCCTAGGCCGATGTGGTGAAAGATTTGGGCCTATTTTTTCTTCTATTAGCCACAGGGTGTCTATTCTAGTACCTAAGTCTTTGATCCACTTTGAGTTGATTTTCATGCAGGGTGATAGATAGAGGTTTAATTTCATTTTGCAACATATGGATTTCCAGTTTTCTCAGCACCATTTGTTGAATAGGCTATCTTTTCTCCAGTGAATGTTTTTGGCACCCTTATCTAGTATGAGATAACCATATTTATGTGGATTTGTCTCTGTGTCCTCTATTTTGTACCATTGGTCTACAAGTCTATTTTGGGCCAATACCATGCAGTTTTTGTTACTATAGCTCTGTAGTATATTTTAAGGTCTGGTATTGTGATGCCTCCTGCTTCACTTTTCTTGCTAAGGATTGCTTTAGCTATTCTGGGTCTCTTATTTTCCCAAATAAATTTCATAATTGCTTTTTCTATTTCTATGAAGAGTGTCATTGGGATTTTAATAGGAATTGCATTAAATCTGTATAATGCTTTTGGTAGTATGGCCATTTTGACAATATTAATTCTGCTTATCCAGGAGCATGGGAGATCTTTCCATCTTCTGAGGTTTTCTTCAATTTCTTTCTTTAGTGTTCTGTAGTTTTCATTGTAGAGGTCTTTCACTTCTTTTGTTAGATTGATTCCCAGGTTGTTTTTTGAGGCTGTTGTGAATGGAATAGTTTTCCTAATTTCTCTTTCAGTGGATTTATCTATTAAGTCTTTTAAGAAGGCAGTAGCAAAGGAGTTTTTGAGGAAAGCAATCCAAGGAAAAATAACAATACCTCTCAGCACACAGGATCAGCTTGGTGAATTCAAAATTTTGCACATTTCACACTGTGATTGAGGCCTGCCCAATGGTGGCAAAGAGGGTGACTGATACTGGTTTCATGTTTGTAAGAGAAAAATTCTTAGAACCCTTTTTTAATGCAGGGAGCCACCCGTGAATTGCTTGAGGGTCTTCTCTTGGTATGGAGCCTCGGAGGTTTAATTTATCCTTGGGAACTATCCAAGGCTCCCCAATGCGCATTGGGTTGCCCAAGGCACAAGACCTCTATCTCCACTTTACTACAAGACCCCTCTTGTAGCTCTGGTTTTGGGCTTAACCCTCTGGGAACTGGACAGCCCACTTCCTACTTTATTTGGCAAAGAATATTCTACGGAAAACCTATGATGTTCCCCGATATAAGTAAAGCAAGCACGGGCTCCATTTTGTCTTTTCAGTGTGGAAGCCCGATCTCTAAGATCAGCCGCCTGTCCTGCCCCCCATTTTAAAATTACTTCCTGTGTTCTGTGGTTTTTCCTCCTGCTCTATTTTTCTTAGTCTTTATTTCACAGCCATCCCACTCCACTGAGAGAAACCTATTTCTACCGCTTACATGGGATGTGGGTGGGATGTTAGTATCTGTTTAATTCATGAATTTTGTACTTATGATGAGAGGATCAGCAGAAAGACAAGGTAATTGGTTCCAAGAATATTAAAACTAAGAGATTTACATACTCAGTTGGAAAAGGAAAGTCAAAGCCGGATTGCTACTTTGGAAACTGAATGGGTTAGACTTGCAAACTGGATGGGTTGGTCTTGCATGGCCACCAGACTGTACTCATGTAGGGTCATCTTCTCAACCAGGCAGAAGACATGGCCCTACTCTAACATTTGTGCCAAGTTCACTGGCTGTGAAAGGGCTGAGTCCCAATTGGTTCTACAGAGTTAATTCAACCGAATTGGATTCCTGGGAGAGTCAAAAGACAGTTGAGGGGAATTGCTTAGGAAATGCATGATTTTGTTGATTTGTTTTAAAGCCACACTGTCATCATTTTGCTTGTTTCCAGGTTTTGGATATCTTTGTATTTTCCCTGCATGTCAGTGAGAAAACTGAGGTCTGGATAAGTGCCTCTATCGCCAAGCCTCCATTTTATCATCTGAAAAATGGAGTAATCACAGAACCTACCTTCCCAGTGTGGCTGATGAATTACCAGCTGCCCATGCACACAGACTCACATAGGAGGTCCCCAAAGGTATCTTTCACAGACCCTCTGATAGACATGCAGCCACATACAATGTCCCCCAGAACTCCCACAAAACAGGCACATAGAGGCACACATGGGACACCCCAAAGGTCATCCCTTCTCACATGCATGCCCACTCTGGCTATCTATAGCTTGAGCATCAAGTGTTGGCAAGGAGTGTGTCTTGAGTGCTTCAAAGGAGTCCCTCCTATCAGAAAGCTGGTGATGTGGTATAGGACCTTTACTGAGTGTCCCAGGGATGCTGTCATGTAAGTCTGACCCATCCTGGCACTCCCAGGAGCTGGCTATGTGTAGAAGACGACCCTGGAGCCCCCAGAACACACTTATACAGAGAGGAGAAGACAGGACCTGGATCACCAGCTTTGCTCATAAGGCTGATCCAGACCATGCATTGTGAGACCCAGAAGGGCTCCAGGTCATGGGGTTCAAGCTGAGGCCCAGGGATGGTGGGACATCCCCTGGTCACATGGCAAAGCAGCAATTCATGTTATCTCTTAACCTGGTCATGGGAGAGGTCGGATGGTTAGAGCTCACTGCAACTTTCTCAGCTCATGAGCAGCCTCTTCAGATCACGGATGAGGTGGTCAGGGTAGGGGAACAGTGTGTCCTGTAGCCTGGCTTTCTGCAGGGCCCACAGGTTCTCTGCTGTGGTAGGACTGAGGCAGGGACTCCAAGAAGATGGAGAATTACTAGTGACAGAATCCGATGTCTCAGATCTACCACCAATGTCCACGTGAGCCTCTCTGAGCCTCAGGTTCCTTGGTCAACACAGGGTGAGGGCTGCTTCCAGAACTCTGGAAGACCTTCCCTGACTTGATAGTCCCTGACGTTTCTCTCCCTCTGTATGTTTGTTTCTGCCCAGGGAAGATACATCTGTTTAGACCCTAAGCTTGGGGAAGGTGAAGAAAGCAGTCAGATTCCTGCAGCCTCATGAAGTCACATGGTCTGAATACCCAGGAATCCTAATATCCTGTCTTGGCAGTCACTATCCCCAGCTGAACTGCTGGAGTCCAGCCAAGGCCTATGAGGACAACAAGGAGCCTCAGAACCAGATACACCTGTCCTACACTAAAGCATTTGTTTTTTCAACTAAAGCCTGTGCCCCCACAGGCTGGGATTAAAGTTTTTCTCCTTCAGTCCATATCAGTGTGTCTGTTCCTGCAGCTCAGGGCACTTTCTACCCTTTGACCTTGGCCTGCCCTTTCCTGGTCAGAAAGGGAAATGGAAGCTCAAAGGAAAACATGGCTCCTGAAGGGCACCAGTGAGTGAGCAGGGGAGAGCCTGGAGAGAGGCCCATAAGGGTCAGGGCTGGGAGGATCCATGTGGCAGGAGCAGGGCTCCAATGTCATCACACTGCTCCCTGCCCGTTGTTGGTGGCCCTCTCTGCAGTGGGGCTCAGGGTTCTGAGAAGAAGGTTCTAGATTGCCTCCTGTCCTCTCTGAAGTCTCCACTCCCTCCAGACCCCTTCTCCACTTTTGTTTGTTATTCTCTGGCCTGACCAGGAACCAAGGACATCCGTCCCCTTCACCCATTCCATTCCATTTCAGAATGTTTACCAGCCGCTTCCACAGCCAGCCCAGGCCAAGAGCCGGCCAACTGCACATGAGCGGCCTGGGCCTGCTCCAGAGGGAGCTAGTGCCCCAGCCCAGGGGCAGGCAGGGTTCTGGCGCCCCTTCCTCCACTAGGCCGCACACATGCTCCACATAAGTTGGTCCTCGCCACATCCAGCACCTTCCACGGCTCCCAGGCTTCCGCCCAGCGTCGCAGCCAGCTCGAGGGTCCCGGGTCCGCTGCCTGCTCTTCGCCTCTGGGGCCTGCACCGCCCGCTCCGGATTCATCTCCCGCTGCCCACGCCGGTCCCCGAGTGGCTGCCATGTTCCCGAGGTGTGGCACCCACCCCCTACCGGCCACCGAAATCCCACCCACCCTCAGGCCAAGCCCAGCCTCCAGGAAGAGTTCCCGATTGCATGGCGCGCTGAACCTGCCTCCTCCGGCTGCCACCCAGCCGCCTCCAGCAGGGTGGCAGAAAGTCGCCAGCCCGAGGCCGCCAGGTCCCCTGGGCCACGGTAAGGGGCTGTTTTGCCCTCGCCCCCCGCGTATCTGCCACTCCCAGCGCTCCGCTGGCCCGGAGCCCGAGGCCACGTGCTGCCAGGAAGGGCCGCCGAGGGGCCGCTCCTGGCTGGGGACCTCGGCGGAGGCGGCTGGCCTCCTAGTGGAAGTGGGCGGAGACGGGCCCGTGTCGGGGAGCCCGAGCCCCGCTCAGGAAGCCATTAGGTTCCCTTCCCCACCCGCCCTCGGCTTGCCCTCGCGGCGGCGCAAGCCACGGGCCCAGCGGGTGAGAGGAGGGTCACCAGCCGCAGGCCTCCAGGTCCCTCGGCCAGGCGAAGGCCGGCCCGTGGGCCTGTTTCGAGGGTGGCCCTTCAGCCCCTGCCCCGGCCCAGGCCCCCCAGGGACTGAGCTTTCCGTGGAAGGATCTCCTGGGGCGCGCCCTGGGCGGGAGGCGAGGCCTGGAGGATCCCCAGCCCGGGCCCCTGCAGCTGCAGACCAATCACCCTTGTGACTGGCCCAGACACTGCGACCCTTCCTAAAAGTAGTGGACCCCCCCCCACACACACACCCTACATAAATAGAGCTGCCCCTGTGGAGGGGGAAGGGATGTTGTTGATGGAGGCCAGAAGAGAGGCCTGGGCAGTGCCTAAAGATCCCTCAGGAAGTAAGAGGTAATCTGGACGGAAATCAGTGCAGGGCTCAGAACTCAAGTGTTCTAAGAAATCAGTGCAGGGTGGGCAGAACAATGCACCCTGCTGGACCCGAGAACACCACGGTGATCTCGTGGAAAAGGAACTTGGTTAGGCATGGTGAGCTGGGAGGCTCCCCTTGACAGGGAAGGACCAGGTGAACAAGGAGGAGCGGCTTCCTCCCTTCCATCTGGAAGGCTCTTCTCCACACTGAACTGGGCTCAAAAGCCACCTGCCCCTGGCTGGCCTCCCTGGTTTCTTTGGTCAGCATTGGATTCCCCGCTCACCACATCCTGTCCCCTGGGAGCTGCTGGTGTTCCAACCTAGTAGACAAAAGGCTTAGTGGGCCAGATAGTCCCAGACCTTGTTCACACTACCCAATTGAATGGGTGATGACTATGAATCAGAAAAGGAAGAGGAGTTTGTGCCTGAGGATATATGGCTTCTATATTTTCATTGGCAGGCATCCAGCTGAATCCCACTGGACAGTGCACAGAAAGAGACATTCCCAGGGTTGGGGAGGCTACTTGTGAACACCACCACCCAATGAACCCTGCTAGGAACTCAGCCTTACAGGTGGAAGGAGAGTTGGCCTGTTCTCCATTTGCTCACTAGAGGGCACCCAGCCCCCAAATAAAGATCTGGAGGCAGATGTCTGCAGTTTTATCCAGATGACCCACACTGGCCCGGGTGTTGGCCCATCTGGGGTTGAGGTTCCTCTGCCCATTTGACTAGAACCGTCAAGAGCTTCTGGAAGAGGCACCTGCAGCTGTCTGGCTCTTCTAGGGGAGCCAAGGTGAGAAAAGCACAGGCAAAACTGCCTGGAGTTTGCAGGGTGAAGAGGGAAAATGCTGTTGGGATTTGCAGTTCCTCTAACTCATGACCCCGTCTTTGGTTTTACTTATTTTTTTTTTTCTCGTGGCAAAATACATATAACATGGAATTTACCACTTTAACTCCTTTTATGTGTACCATTTGGTGACTTGGGTACATTCACAGTGTTTAACACTCATCACTACCATCTAGTTTCAAAACTTTTCGTTGCCCCAAAAGGAGCTCCATACCTAGTAAGCAAGCACTTGTGCCTCAGTCCCCTGGTCCATGTCCTCCAGCCACTGCTAACCTGCTTTCTGATATTATGGATTGATGTTTTCTAGATATTTCATATGAAAAGAATCAAACAATATATGGACTTTCATGTGTGGCGTCTTTTATTTAGCCTAATGAAAATCATTCCAACATTCCACCTCCCTGAGAAAGGCCCAGGCTCTGTTCTGGGCCTTCTATTTTCCCTAAAACCCCTTCTAGATATTACCAAGGTCCTAAATTTCATAGACAAAAATAGGAAAGGTAAATATGTAGCTTTTTGAAAAGCATGAAGGTGCATATATCTTCATGATATTGGGGTCAGCAAGCATTTTCCAAACAAGACTCAAAAAGAATTAGCCTTGCTAGGAGTGATGGTGCCCACCTATAATACCAGAAGCTTGGAGGCTGAGGCAGGAGGACTACAAGTTTGAGGCCAGCCTGGACAAGTTAGTGAGACCCTATCTTAAATTTGAAAAAAAAGAAAGAAAAAGAAAAAAAGGTCGGGGAAGAAACTTAGAGGTAGACTGTTCCTGGGTTCAGTCCCCATCACTGAAAAACAAAACAACAACCAACCAACCAACCAACAACAACAAAAAATTAATATTAAAAGAAAATGTAAACGAGACAACTAAATGTGGGAACCTTCTGTTTATCTAAAGTCACCATTAAGAGATTTAAAAGGTAGCCACAGATTGCTTAAAGACATTGGTCTCTCACATATCTAACAAAGGATGATGCATATTTACAATATATAAAGAACTCCTATGATCCAGTCAGTTTTTCTCAAACATATTTTTGGGATACAGTGTCACCTTCATGGGAGGCAAGTACTCTACCCCTGAGCTATAGCCTTAGTCCCTCAAAAACATTTTAAAAAGTCGTAGAGATATGGATTTGCATTGTAGCTCTTCTGCCTGTTTGGGATCTTGGATGAGTATATGTGAGGTTCTGACTCCCCAAATTAATTCTCATATTTCCAGATTAGGAATAAAATCCAAGCTCTACTTCTTTGTTGTGTTTCCTGTGAGAATAAATAAATGGTTCATGAGTCAGGATGTGGATTTATGTGTATATCAAGGTCTCCTCCACCCTCCTTTTAAATTGGATGATTTAGGCCTGGCCGGGCCTGATCTGTGGTCCCCGGCTGCTGGCAAAGCCCAGGTGTGGAAATGCTCCCTTACGTCCCCTGGGGGTCAGGTAAGGCAGAAACAGGGAAGAGGGTGGGGGGGATGGAGAGAGACCAACATTGCATGCCAAGCGAGGGAGTCTAGAGTTATCTTAAAGACAATAGGTGGCTACGAAAGTTTTGAGGGAAAGGGGGATGTGAGGAGGAGGGGAGAGACAGAGAGCTCTGGAGAGCCGAGGTCAGGGGTGGTAAAAGATTTCCAAGAAGCAGCCATATTAGGACTTCTGCTTCAAAGGAAGGAAGCCAATGAGTGAGAAAGAAATCAGAGTAGAGGGTAGTTTTGGTGTAGATGGTGGACAGGAAGCAGATGAGGGGAGCTGGGCAGGACAGGTGTCCAGCTTCGCCCCTTCATTCAACTTGACGGAAACACAAAGTCTGGGCTCCACCCAGACCTGAATGAGAGTTTGTAGGGGCGGGCGGAGCACTGGCTCTGAACCAGGCCTCCAGGGATTTTGATGCTCATATTGAAGAACCACTGCAGAGGTGCAGGGTTTCCCTGGTCCTCACTTTGAGAGACTCTGGTAAAAAGGCAGCAAGCACAGAGCCATCCTGGTCAGGCAGAGCAGGTAGAAGAAAAGGGAAAGCTCCTCCTCCCTCTCCTGATTGCCCTGTGGGCTTCAGCCCAAGGTCAGCCTTCGGAGCGGAGGGAGGGATTCCTCTAGAGATAAGAGTTGGCACCCAACTGGCCTTTGCTCAAACACTAGTTCTTGAAGGGCAGCTGGAACCCAGTTCAAAGGCTTATGCCCCCAAGTTTATCCTCCCATCTTCTTCCTGCCATGAACTTTCTTGGGGGGAAGTCCCTGTCTTTCCCCCACCCAAAGACACGAGTGTTAATTGGGAATATGGGCCTAGTAATTGACCACTCATGCAGAGGCCCCACAGCTGACCCGAGTTCTGACCCAGGGCTTCCTTATCTGTTAGGCTGAGGTTTACAAATAGCAGCCCTGGGCAGTGCCTGAGTCTGGAGGGGAGGGTCTGGGGATGGGGGAGGGCCTGGCTGGGTCTGCATTCTGCTGACTTCGTACCTCCTAGGGTTTGCCCTGCCTTCTGAGGTGAGCTTCCTGAGGTGGGGGATGTGTGGGTGCTTCTCTGGCTGGCAGGGTGAGCTCCCCAGTGAGATTGATCCTTTCTTCTGCTCTTTTCAGAAAACCTGGCCTTAATTCATAGGATGAAATTCAGGTTAATTTGAAGTCAGAAGTGCTGGTTAAACAGCTTCACTGTCTTTAAGCTCTACCCAGTTTCCCAAAGGGGGCCTGGACAGGAGGTCTGGCGCTCTAGTCGGGGTGTGCCCGTGCTCCGTGCTACCTCAGCCCTGGTGTCTGGTGTTAAAGGAAGCCTGCCACATCTCTGGGAGGATGTGTTAGATTAACTGAACAACTACTTGAGAATCATGGGGATTACCATTGGGGGGGGGCGGGGAGAAAAATGGCCATTAGCTGAGAAAGAGGCTTTAACTCCCACAATTTTTAAATTTAGGCTGAAGTAGCTGCAAACATGCAAAATTTCTACCAAGCTACATGGTAACTAATTTCCCTCCCATTCTTCTTTCCAGTTTACCAACTTCCATCCCTCAAAGGCAGCCACTCTTCCTGATTTTTTGTGTGCATACAAACATATATAAGGATAAATTCTCATTTCCATCCTTTCACACAAAGGTTACTTATTTTGCACATTGTTCTTAACTTTGCATTTCCCCCCACTTATTAACAGCCTTGGAATTTTCCGTATCAATTTATGTGTCCTTGTTATTTTTAACAAATGTGTAGTATTCTGGTATGTGGATATGCTGTAATTGATTTCACCAATCCCCTCATATGGCCATTTGGGTTTTGTCCAGTCGTCTGCTGTCACAAACAGTGCTGTAACACCCCACCTTGTGTATATATATATTTATATAGACCCAATTGTATCCGCAGAATAAATTCATGAAAATGAACAGCTAGGTCAAAGGGTAACTGCTTTGGTAATTATGGTGGATATTTCTTCTAATGGTTAGGTAGGAAAAAGATTGAGAAAGACAGCATTTGAGTTTCTTTTCTAGGTTTTTCTAGCTGTCTGATCCAGAACCTGTTGCTCACCTGCTCTGAGCTTCAGTTTTTGAATTTACAAAGTGTGGCCCACACAGGCTGGGGGTGTAGCTCAGTGGGAGAGCATTTCTCCACATGCTGGAGGCCCTGGGGTTGACCCTCGGCTCTGCAAAGAAATGAATGGAAAACCAATAAAATGTGGCCCACACGGTTGTGAGGATAATGTGAGATCAGCTCATGAAACCTTTACTTCAGAGTCAAACACAGCCATATAGCTTCCCAAAGGCAGGTGGCCTGGGTTCTCCCTGTGCCCGCTGGGGCCAAGGACTGAGCCCGCCTGTAGCCTACGCTCCTAACTGGAGGACTGTGGTGCCTTGTAGCTCCTGATGATCTGTGAATAGAGCTCTGGGTCTCTCCAGGGCCTTTCTAGGACTAGTTTTTGGACAGACTGTCATGGAATCTTCCTGAAGGAAGTTACCGGGTCTGCCTTAAGTCCTCAGAGCCCTGGTTCCTGGCATAATTCACGACCAAACACCCTGTGTTACGTTCGTTATTTGCCACTAACCTTATACAACGACGGATATTCTACACAGACGATTCCATTTAGAACGATTCCAGAGGATAGAAAACACTACCTCCGAGCCAACCTCTTTATCATTATGCGTTCTTGACTATCCAGATGGGATGCTTTGTGTTTGCATGGCCTTCGTCTCCTTCACCCTGCCCCCTCCCGGGGGCAAGATGACTGGAGTGCGGTGTTCCTGTTGCTCGTATTTTATTTACCCTGGGGATGGACCCTCGTTTAGAATGTGTGTGTTCAGATGAAAGGGTGAGTTTGATTTTATATGACCAGAAATGCAGGCCATGCATGGAAAAGGAACAAACCTACCTGGTCCTTCCCTCTCCGGGTGCCTGTGTGAAACTCTCAGCCTAGACTCTGTTGCTGCCAATGCTTAGTGCAAAAGTCAGCCGGCGACCACTTTGAGGTCTCGCCCTGAAAAAGGAATATCAGACCCTTCCAGATAGATCCCGCGCGGCGCATCTGCATTCCTGCCTCTGTTCTGTTTCCTGTTACAGGGGATCAGGATCTGTTTGGTGGGTGTATTTCTGAAGCCCTAGAGCCAGGTGGCTCAGGCACTTCATTGATCCAGGACATGAGTAGAGAGAAGGAAGAGGACTCTTTCAGTATACTCAGGATTTATGATGAACCAGAGGAGAGAAGGAGTATGCCAGAAAGCTCTGGTATTTCTTCTCAGCATGAACAAGTGCAGTACCAACCGGACAGTCCTTATGAAATGCTCCAGATCCCTCCATGTCCCCCCATGCAGCATGGCCCTGTTTATCAGGAGATGAGCAGTATGACCCAGCAGCAGTGGGACCTGCAGACCCTAGACACATCTGAGCTCCGGGCCATGTGGTTCTCAGGGACAGAACCAGGAGAGGCAGCAGAGGCTGGCCCCAGGTGGGGCTCTTTCAGCAGGACCGGGTGGGGCGGCCCCCTGTCCCCGGGGAGAGGGGATTCCTGCAGGAAGCCCTGTCTTCATGCCTCCTCCTCTCATTTGTCACAGCTTCCTACCAGGATCTGCGCTTGGTAAGTACTGGCTGTGACAGTGTGGGCAGGAAGGCGACAGAACGGGGGCCTGGCGTCAGGAGAGCATCCCTCTCCCTGAGATGTGCACCTCTCGGTGCTGACACCCTCTCCACCAGCGGGTGGGTGTCGCTGTCCTGTCTTCCCGCAGGCCAGCCCTCTTCTTCACCTTCCCCCAGTGGAGAAGCCTGGTCCCTCCTCAGAGCGGTTGTAAGTACCTTCTTGTCCTGGTCTCTAACCCCCAGCCTCCCCCTCCCACCTGCCTGCTAGTTGAGAAACAGCGCGTCTGCGCTCTCCCTCCCTCCCCGCGTGTGCTGGTGCCCGGAACGAAGCTGCCCTCCTCTTCCCACCAGCCCCACAGTAGGCCTTTCAGCTCCCAGTGACACTCCTTCAAGGGATGTGGCCCAGGGAGCCTGGAGCCACACTCTGCTGTTGGAAGCGTTGATGGTTAGGAATTTGCTTAGTGGACAGGACCATGCTGTCCCGTGGGTGGCAGCAGGTCAAGGCCATGACCCTCTCATTGCCTCCCACCCTGTGCTCTTCCCAGCCTCCCATTCCAGGTGAAGTGGTGGTCAGGCAGAGGCCCCCACGGGATTCCTGGAAGGTTGGCATGCTCCGCCACGGGAAGAGAGTCTACGCGGTGGCCGTCGGTGGTGCAACCCGCCACGTGTACACGTGTGGCTCCGGCTACATCAGGGTGTGGGACGAGAGTGCCCTGCACGCCTGGGACAAGGCCCCTGAGGCCCAGCTGGACCTGCAGGTCAGGGTGTTCTAGTAGGGATGGGGAACCCAAAGAAGGCCTCTATTTCGGCGAGGCAAGGTGACACGAGTGTGCTCTGTCCCCGCAGAACCCTCAGAACTGTGTGCTCACCTGCAAGCTGTTCCCCGATGAGCAGAGCCTGATCACGGGAGGCGTGTCCCAGACCCTGACTCTCTGGGACCTGGCGCCCACACCCCGCGTCAGGGCACAGCTGGCCTCCACGGGCCCCATGTGCTATTCTCTGGCCATCTCCTCTGATGCTCGTATCTGCCTGGCTTGTTTCAGAGGATTTGTGGAGATCTGGGATTTACAGAACCAAATCCTGATCAGGTATGACCTCTCTCCAGAGCTACTCAGGTGCCCCTGGGGGGCTCGGCTGGGACACCTCACCTTCCCCTCTTGGCAGTCGGGTGATTCGAGGCAGTGTGGACGGTATATCTGGGACTCCCTGGCCCCATCCTACCCCTGGACCTCTCTCTGAGTTGGTTTTCTCACCAGGAAACACGAAGTCCCTATATATGGGTCCCGCTGTGTTGACATCGCAGGCAATAAATTCTGGACGGGAGGTGAAGACACCAGCTTGTATTCCTGGGACCTGCGGAGCTACCAGAGGCTTCAGCAATTCAATTTACAGAATGAGGTACCTGGTCAGCCATGTTGGGGCTGAGTGCTCCTGCCGTGGGGGTTGGATGCAGGCAGTGGCGGCCGATGTGTGTGGGGGAGTCCAGGTTGGAAGAGGCAGCATGCACCGTGGCCTTGGCAATTCTGAATGCTGATCCCAAAACTTTTTCCAAACAGATCCTCAGCATTACCCACGATCCTAGTGAGGAATGGATGCTAGTGGGCTTGAGAACGAGTGATATCATAATCCTACACACTCATCGGAAGGAGAAGTTCAAGGCTGTCCTACAAAAATACACGCACCACCACAGCCTCAAGTTCTCCTCCTGCGGTGAGGGAGAAGCAGGTGGCCCCTCCGCTTCCTGTTTGGAACCCACTTTCCCATCTTCTTTCTCCACTCACCCCTGTTTCTGTTCTGGCTGCCTCTTGGCGGGAGCTTCCTATATAGAATGACAGACAGCCCAAAGATAGACAGACAGAAGTGGCACGAAGCCACCTGATGGTCCCATTCAGTGGTACATGTCACCATCCTGTGTGTGACCGGAGGCTGGAGGCAGATAAAGCAATGGTTTGGGTCACTTCTCTGATTTTTACAGACAGGAAAACGGAGGCAGAGAAAGAGAGTCACCCTCCCCCCATCTAGTTGAGGACAGAGTTGGGACTGGGGTGTGGGCTCAGCTTCTCGCTCCTCCTCTGTTCTTTCCTCTTCCAGGCAGCTATTTTGTGACCACACTGGACGAGTCCATCCATTGTTTAGCGGCACCTTCTCTACAAAGGCTGTTTCAGGTACTGGAGGAGGGATGTGCAAAGCAGGTACTTGGAGCTCATGGCCCTAGATCCAGATGTTGGACCCAGAGAGAGAGAGAGTGCCGGGCAGTGCCTCTAAGACAGCGATCCAGGGCATTACACAAGGAGAGCACTGAGAATTAAGATCCCGTGGACTCACGGCTTCTACCTCGAGCCCCAAGACCGGGCCCTGTCTCCAGACCAAACCTCTGGGCTGTGCGAGCCTGGAAATAGTCCTAAATGAAACCTCCCATGCCTGGCTCAAGCCCCTGCATACATCCCTCTTTCCACCCCCTCTTTCCTTCTAGGTAAAGGAGTCCTCAGATATCTTGTGTTGTGACATTTCTTCTGACAACCGGTATCTGGTCACGGGCTCCAAGAACAGTGCCACGGTTTACCAGCTCATGTACTGAAGATCATGCACCGTGGCCCTCCCAGTGAAGACCCCGAGAAGGCCAGTGTGACTTAGCATGCTGGGCAAATTCAACAGCTGTCGCCCTCTTGCCTCAGCCCCCATGGCCCATCTTCTGCCCTCTCCTACACCTCCAGCCTGCACTTCGGGTTTTAAATTATATGGCTTGAGGCTTTTCCTATTTTATTTTTCTGCCTCTGATTTCTGGGTTTTGGCAGGAAATGTTATGAGATATGGCCTTTAATTAATAAAAGAGCAAAGCATAATCCAAAATTACCTGGATATGTGTCCATTTTTTTTTTCAAATAATAAAGTCATTGTAATAGATTGGTTATCCCTGTCTTTAGTAAATGGAAGCGTACTCTCTTAACTTCCTTGCAGGTGGGACAGGAATTATAGACCAGACTTACTTCTGTTTGTAATCTTTTTCTGCGAGATCAAAGTATTACTAGAATCTTTAAAAAGCTCAAGAAAAAAAATATGTATAGTTAGGCCTTTGTGGGTTCTATCTGTGTCCTTGGATTCAACCAACAATGGATTGAAAATATTAAGAAAAAAATTGCTTTTATATTGAACATATAGAGGTTTTTTCTTTATTTCCTAAACAATACAGTATAACAACAATTTACATACACTTAGTTTGTATTAGGTGTTGTAAGTAATCTAGAGATGGCTTAAAGGGTGTGGGGGATGTGTGCAGATTATATATAAATACTATACTATTTTATAAAAGGGATTTTGCTATCCATGGGAGCTTCTGGAACAAGTACCCCACAGATACCAAAAGATGACTGTACATGTGCAAACTTTCGGATGGTATCAGGAAGTGGCTAGACCCATGATGCTCAGTCACTACCTGAGTCAGAAACCCAGGAGATGGTCTCCCCATGTCCTGAGGTTGGCTCCCTTTGTGGGTCTCACTTGGGTAATGTAGGAACTTCCTACTTCAAGCTACCTCTTTGTACCTCACTCTGTATAAGCCCTGGTCCTCATCCTGGCGTTTGGTACCAGTCCAACTTGCCTATCTCATTATTTCAGGACACCTTCCTCCTATTTGAGAATGCAGTATTTCCTTGAAAAAGCCCCAGCTCCTGAAATAAAGGGATATAGTCCTGCTCTCTGGTCCTCTTCCATCTGCCTCTTTGCATGGCTGAGGTAGCAGCCACCCATTGACATCTGCAGCTTGGAGTTGTCACTTCAAGGAATCCTCTTAGCCTGGGACCAACTGTCTCATCCTTTGCAGCTTCTAGACATGGTCATGTCCCCAGTTCTTGCCAGGGGAACATGAATGAATAATATGTACCATTTCTGGGCCAGGCCTAAAGAGGCAGAATGTCCTGTCCCCTCCAGAGACTTTCTCATTCTACCAGCTCAAATAAATGAGGTGAAGACCCCAGGGCATTACAATCATAAGGCAGAAGCATCCTGTGCAGGATGCTTTCATGCATCGAAGGCAGGGCAGAGGCCCACTTTGGACTATTACATGGGAGGAAAATAAACCTGTATTTGAACTTTTATTAGTTTTGAGGTCTGTATGTTACTCTAGTGTTAGAAACACTAAACTTTTTCTTAAAGGGCCAGGTAGAAAATATTTTAGTCTGTGCTGTGTGACTTTCTGTTGCAACTGCTTAATTCTGTTGCTTAAAAGCAGAAAGATAATACATAAAAATACATGAAAGCAGCCACAGATAATACATAAATGAATGAGTAAGAGTTTTATAAATAAAACTTCATATGTAAAAAGAAGCAGTGGGACAGATTTGTCCTTCTGGGTAGTTTGCCTACCTCTGCTGTTACTGGTATTCCTCAAAGTAATATAAGCAATTAGCATCCATTTAAAAATAAACAGTGGGTAGAGGCCATCAGTAAATCTATTCTTCTGGGCCATAGCAACAAAGAATTCCAAAATTTATAATGTCTATCAAGGGATGAAAGAATAAACAACATGGTGCAGCCACATTGAAAAATGGTTTGGCAGTCTTCAGAATGCTAAACATATTGTTATCATATGATCTGCCATTCTGCTCCTAGGCCTATGTCCAGAAGAACTGAAATTGAAAACAAAGTCACATAAGTTTGAAGGGAAATAATTTTGAGTGACCAAGAAATTCTAACAAACTCCTTTCTGGAAAAAAGAAAAAAGTAAAAGCCCCAATTAACAGTAGTGTTGATAAGTCAAAGAGTAGTATTATAATCTCTAGGCTAATTACAAAAAGAATATTAAACAAGTGTTCAATATCCAAACTAATAAGAACACAAAGGTAAGAAAATCAACAAAGAACGGGCAGATCAATAAAAGGAGAAACTTAGGTAGATTTAAATATATCTGCAATTACATTAAATGTAAATGAGCAAATATTTCAATTAATCGATAGAGGTTGTATGAATGAATTAAAATAACTTTTTAAATGAGACAACATAAAGGTACAGAAAGAATAACAAAAAAGACTATGAAAAATATTTCACGTGTACACTAAAAGAAAACCAATGTCACTGTATTATACTAGACAACATATATATAAAACAAAAACCAGTATTTGAGATATAGATGAACACTTTATATGTGTTTAATTCAGGTTTTAATTCAGCAGGAAGATAAAAGAACTCTGCTTTCAGGCTGGGGTTGCAGCTCAATGGTAGAGCACTTGCCTAGCATGACCTTAGCCCTGGGTTTGAAGAATACTCTTGATAGGAGCCTCAAAATACATAAAAGAAAAGTTGACAAAATAGACAAATGTACCTCTCACAGAAACAAACAAAATTTCATGAGGATAGAGATTTGAAAATTCAGAACAATGCACACAACCACTACAGAATTCATACATAGTCCACTCCACAGAACATTTACCAAACGACCTCATATTGACAGAAATTCAGATTTAATTCTTACAGAATACATGTTTTTGAACACAATGCAATTGAGATAGAAATAAATAAGAAAACTTAAGAATTTCCCTGTTTTGGAAATTAAGAAATGTACTTCTAAATACTAATAAAGAATGTCACAACAATTCGATCTAATTGTAAACTATCAAAAATGAAAAGGTCAACAATAGCAAGGCTCAGAGCTCGGACATCATCAATGACACAACCCAAGGGGCTCTCTTAAACCACCTAGGGACAACGCCTACCACCGGATCTTTTGGGCTGGAAGCTGGTTGGCGGGAGGGTGGACAGTCATGGGGGTGTGTACCAACGCTCAGCTCTGCAAAGGGACTCTCTACACCCGCGGCTCACAGATTGGCTCTTGGGGGCTGCGGGATTTGGAAGTCTGAACCCGAGCCTGTTCCCTCTTAAGACTACTTTACTGGGTGGCATCGCACGTTAATGTTATTATTTTCTCCAAATTTCAGATTTTAGGAAGGCAAAACGACCGTGCCCTCTCTGAGGCTCGAACTCAGGACCTTCAGATTATGAGACTGACGCGCTGCCCACTGCGCCAAGAGGGCCGCTGGCGGGAGGCTGTTCTTTATTACTAAAGAGAAAATGCAGCAGCACCTTCCGCCCGCCAAACGGCCTCGGGAGAGGACTCCGGGCGCAGGGGGGAGGACGAGGGAGGCACGTGGGGAAGGAGGGTCTCTTTCCGGAACGGAGCGCCCTGGGCGGAGGGGACCTGCTCGGGTTAGGGCTTCCCGAGAGCTGCGTCCCCGGCTGCTCTGCACCTGCCGGGCGCACGGCCGAGGGGACCCTCCCGGCGCGCCGCGGGTCACCGGGAGGAGGGGGTCCCTGTGTTACCGGGGACGCCGGGCGCGGCCGAGTGGGGCCAGGCTGGGGAGGGGCGAGCGCGGCGGCGGCCACGGAGGCGCCGGGAACTCGCGCCCGGCTTCGGGAAAGGGTCGCGGGCGGGAGCGGGAGCGCGCGGAGGAGGCACGTGCGAGTGGCCGGCCCAGCTGGGGAGCTCAGCCTTGGCCGCGGTGGTCGCTGGGGCAGGTCGCCCGGGAGCTCAGCCTCGGCACCCCACCTTCAGGAACGGTGGGTGCCCTGGTGGAGGGGGGCGGGGGCGGCGACGCGCAGTCTCCGCGCCCAGGCCCGGGGGTGGGGGTCGAGGTGGGAATGGGGGTGAGTTAGAGGTGACAAGGGAAGGTCTGGGAGACTCTTGGATGTGCCTGAAGTAGAAATGATTATCTTGGGCTTGCTGACTGATCTCCATGTTTTTTTTTTTTTTTAAATCTCTTTTCTTTCAAATAATGATTTCGTTTCCTCGATATCTGTACGGGCACCTCATCTTGAAGGGCGAAAGAGTCGCCCTTGAACGTTGTCTGAGCAGAGTTTAAAAATTCTAAGAAAAGGCTACAAGAATAAAGAATGCAGAAATGGTGGTGTCATTCCCTCCTTGCTCCTTCAGGGACAGTTCTGCTACCGATGCCCAGAGGGACGGGTGCCCAAGGAATCTTCACCCATCCCATTTACCCCCAAATCGCTATGGGGTAAGGTGACGACCTGAGATGCCTCTTCTCTTTCACTCTCCAAGCCCTTGTGAATTTTTCCTTTTGTTTTTATTAGAGTAATACTATATTTTAATATACCTGGTGGGACTAATCCTCTCCAATTTCTTTTCGGGCTCCCTTATTTCACTGTGGCTCTCTCTTCCTTGCTCTTCCAGGGCACGTAGCGTCTAACTAGCACGTGCTGTGGCTTCAGGTGGTGCTCCATTGTTCCCCGAGGCATTAGACTGGGACCTTTGTGATGGAGGGACAGGATCTGAGCCAGCCTCACCACCCCACATTCCACCCTCTCAGAAGGATGCCTAAGGGAAGGTTCTTGGTCCTTCCTTTAAACCACACTCTGCTGCCATCTTCTGGGATAGACTCAGTGGGGGAAGGCAGGTGTTCAGTGAGGAAAGGGCACTGACCCCTGTGGGTCCGGAGAGTGGCTTCCCTTCCCACTTGAGGGGGTACCAGTTCTGCCCAGCAGAGCCGTGGGACAGCTGTCATGCATTCCATCTATACTTTTAGAGCTTGTAACAGTTGAACTAAGGAACAGTTAGTTAGCCTATTGGAGGAAACAGTTTGAGGAGTGAGAGTAGATTTTATGCTGGCCAAAACCGGTTTTTAGAACCCCAAACCTCTGTTCAAGTGTGCCCTTTTGGGCAAACAGAAGTTCTTATGTAGGGAAAGATTGTGTTTTCTCGAAGGGTCTACCGGAACAGCAGGTGGAAGGAAGGGGAAGCACAGGATGTTCTCCCGATATCAGGGGTGGTGGTCTCCCTGGTGGGGTGATCATGGGACTCGTGGAAGGGATGGGCAGCCTGTGATGTCTAGCTCTGTAGAAGAGAAGGGTTTCTTGCCCCTGTAGTGGGGCCTCCAGTCTAGACAGGGCTCCTCCAGCAGGAAGATAGATTCCAGGGTTCAGGCAGTGGGTGGTGGTGGGGAGACTCCCCTGCTTTGGGGTTGGGCCAGGAGAATGCTCTGGAGGTGAGGGCATCTTCCAGGAAGTCTCTGTTGGCTGCTATTTCTGGGAGCTGCTGGGAGGGGGGGTGCAGTGTGTGGAAATATCTGTTTCTTGGTTTCACCTGCAGGGTGCCTTGGGTTGGCAGTTGCCACCTTCGGTGTGGCCAGAGTTCTTTCATCCTCCTGTGCCATGAAGGAGGGTCTGCATAGGACTGTGCATTCTACAAGACCTTTCTGTTGCTCTGGGTTTTACCCAGGTCTAAGGATTTGGGTTAATTTCTTTTGGGGAAAGATTTTGCTGCCTTACTTCCTGGTTTTTGCCTCACTGAATAAACTTGTTTTGGGGACAGTACGTTTGCTGATGGTCTTCACTAAGACCCTGCAGACTCTTAATGTTGATTTTCCAGGAAAGCATTGTCCCTATGAAGTCAATAAATGTCTTTCAATACTTGGGTTTTATTCTAGCCCGTGCTTCACTGGTGTGCTCCTTCGGTGTCATTTTAAAGAACCTGTGTTTCTTTTGCTGCTAGGATCGCTTTGCTCTGCACAGCTGGGATCTACATTCATTTTTCAGAAGGGTGTTGACCTTGCCTAGTGAGTGCTGTTAGTCTGCCTTGCCAGTTCTTCCTGGTGTTGCCTGGCTGATATAACTTCCTGGAAGTATTCTTGTTGTTTCCCACCGTGGGTAAACAGAGACTTGGTCAAAGTCATCCACCATTATTTTACATACTGTTCTTATTACTTACTGGTCTTTCAGCTCTTCCCCGGGCATAGTGTGATCTTTCAGAAGGCATCTTCTTGTGTCTTGCTGGAATGGACTTCTGGAACTTTCTGAGATGGCTCAGGGCATTTGGTGGAGTCTTTAAAGTTGGCTCGCTGCATTCTGCAGCATTCTTTTCATATTGGATTCTGACAGTTTGGATCTGCGTGTCTCTTCTCTCCATTTAAATTCTTTAAAGCTCTTCTCACCTTGGAATGCTTTATTAAATCTCGTGTGAAGTCTTGTAATATTTCTATAGATTCTGGGTTTTTTTGACATCTTTGCTATTTTCCCTTGTTCCTCTGATTCCAAATGAACATGCAGATTCCCTACTAGAGTTGGGTTTGATTTATTCAAGCCCAGACATTTCCTCAGGCTGATTCCTGTTTTGCACCCTGATGAGCTCAAAAGATGCCCTTAAATTTTTGTTCAAAATATGCCAATGTATTTAGGATGCCTTGAAGTCACTACGTTCTGGGGATCAATCTCTGGGTGAGGAAGGACAATTGCTCCCCCCATTTTTTTCCTGTTAGCTAAAGCCAGGCACCAGGGGGTGCAAAGGACAGGGGTCACCTGGGCATTCTAATGGACAGGTGAAAGAGGCTATAGGTCCCTTCTGCCAGCCTTAGCTCCAAGCACTCTCTTCAACTACTTGGACACAGCAGAAGAGTTTGGAGGCAGTGTCCTGTGTCCCCAGTCTTTCTCCCTGGGAGCTCAGCCTCCAGTGGCAAAGTGCAGTCTCTCAGAAGCTGGGTTGTGGGGATCTTGTGCCCCTCCGTTGTGGCATTCTGCATTTCTCTGTGTTGCCAGGAAGATACGGGGGAACTGACCTCCTCCAGGCTCCCCTGGACCTTGATGAGCTCTACCCTGGTATAGAGCAGGGCGGGTGGCCACTGAAGGGGGGTTCCTGGGACTGGGGCTGGTGGGACCAGGGATGCCTGGGGAAAATGGGAGGGGAGCGTGCAGGGGCTAGGCGTGGGGTCCCAAGCTGGGTGAAATGGGAACCCTGGGAGGCCAGTTTGGGGTTCAAGTGACCCCTTCTGAGGGTTGGGGTGGTGGTTGAAGAGAAGAGGACAAAGAGAGCAGAGGAAGCTGAGGTTCGAGGTGCCCGGGACCACCTTCCAGATGTGCTCAGGCCCATACCGTCTCACTTTGGATCAGGCCTTCCAAGCTACCCAGTTCAGCCTGTGCCCCTTGCATGTCACAGAGAGCTCTGCTTGTAACTCATATGTGGACCCCCTTAGGTAAGGAGCCCATCCCAGGGGCAGCCTGCCAGCCCTGGACTCCTCATCCCTCACACTCTTCCTGTGTCTCTGCCACCCAACTCCTAGGCCACCCGAACCCCACTGTTCAAGTCACCTCTGAAAGATGCAGGTGTTGACCTGGAAAAATTACCTTTCTGCAGAATGGAGGCATGGAGAACTTGGTTTTTGTCTGCAGATCTGTTGATAGCATATTCCACCCCCACCCCCACCCCCTGCCCCACAGTTAGCACTCCCTGAGGCTCAGCAGCAGAGGAACAGCATTGTTTGTGTTTGGGCAAGATCAAAAGCACTGATAAGTGGACTTTATTCTTGAGGGCTGACTTGGCTGGATATCAAATCCTAGGGTCAGGGTGGTTTTCCTTGAGCCTCCTACCCCCAGTCCTATATTGCTGTGGAGATGTCTGGCCCAGCCTGGTTCTCACCTCTTTGTACAGGCTTCCTGGTTTATTCTTTTTTAGCTTCCAAGTGCAGTGTCTATTCTTGGGTGGTTCAAGGTATGAAGGCAGTGTGGGTTCTGAAGCCAGATAGGCTACGGTCAAGACCTCCTGAACCCATCCCTCATTGTATGGGCTTGGGAATTTGATATCTCTGTGCTTCCATTTTTAAATTCAAAACATGGGCATAAAATGGCACTGACTTTACAGGGTTCAGTGGGGTGGACCTATATAAAGGACATAGGATGAGGTTGGGACATAGTAGATGGGCATGATTAGTACTACCACTAAATCAAATCTTGCATGAAGAATATATAAGCTTGTTAAAAGTGTTACATAATCCAAATAGCAAGAGAACCAGTCAAGGAAAACTGGATTTCTTTTAGCCCTGTTAGTACTGATTTCCACAGGAAGAAGGAATCATGGACAATGTTGTTTGGGGTGACAGTGGCCGGTTTTAGAGCCCTGCAGAGCTATGGTTTCTTCTTTAGGTACTTGGGTGTTGGAACCTGTGTCCTAAAGACCCAGCGTCAGCTTGTAGCAATGCCCGGTGGGGGTGGTACTGCTAAAGGTGCAGCCGTATAGTTCTACATTTTTGTTTTTCATTTGAGACACACTTTTCCCTGATTCATCTTCCATGTTAATTCTTCCCAGTGTGCCCCACCTTAGAAAAGCATATTGAGACATAATTCATGTAGAGTTCACCCATTACCACATACACCTCAGTGGTTTTTATGTCTGTAAAGTCTAATGCAGCATCACCACCATAAGTTTTAGAATGTTTTCTTCACCCCCCCCCCCCCAAAGGAAAACATAGTGAGTAGCAGTCAGGCTTCATTTCTCTCCCTGCACCCCTAGGCCCCACTACTCTACTTCCTGTTCCTATAGGTTGGCCTCTTCAATCCACTTGATATAAATGGAGCCATACGGTATGTGGTCTTCTGTGCCTGGTTTCTTTCATTCAGCATAAAGTGTTTAAGGTCCAGACAGGTTGTAGCATGTGTCAATACTTCATTATTTTTATGGAAAAATCATATTCTATTGCATTGTTATATTAATACAAAACCATTTTAAAAAATCAGTAAGAGAGAGGGGTAAGGAAGTATAAATAAACCAGTTTGGCAGTATATTGCTATTTGGTGAAGTAGGATGAGGGTGACAAGAGTTTTTCTACACTGTCTCTGTTTGAAGTGCCTCATAATGAAATTCTATGTGAACTTCAAAGACCAAATAGTTCCAGTGATCTACCAATTGTTTCAGATCATAATTTTTTTTTAAGTGAGTGGGTACCAGGGATTGAACCCACAGGTGCTTAATCACTGAGCCACATGCCCACACCTTTTTAAAAAATTAAAAATCAGTATCACTTTTGTAAATCAAGGCAAAATGCAAAATAAAACATTATCAAACAGAATCCCACACTATATTAAGAAAACAACGTACCATGAGTAAGTGGAATATTCCAGGGATGTCATGTTGGACTAATACTAGGAAATGTATTCATAAGGTCTCATATCACAAAACTTAACACCTGTTTTTAACTTTAAAAATTAAAGAAAAAAGAATTGATCAATACTCTATAATGAGATATTGAGATTGATCTAGATCTGTCTATTCAAGGCATTATCTCATTTAATAAGAAATACAAGAGGACTATCCCTGCCAGACATCGGATATTACACAGAACTAAAAAGCTCAGGGGGGCCTTGGGCCATGGAAAGACACTGACGAGCAACTGGATGAATTTGAATGGAGTCGGTAGATGAGGTAGCTTATCAGTGTTCATTTTCTGGTTTCAATCATTGCATCAGTGTCGCGTGTTACAGGTGAGTTGGGTGAAGAGTCTATGGGAACTTTACTATGTTCATAACTGTTTTGTAAATCTGAAAATTATTTTGAAAGGAAAAGTTAAAAATTAAAAAGCAAAGGAATAAAATAGAAGTCTGCCGCCCTTACTCCAGAGATTCGGATTCAGAAAGAGTTGGAAATGGGCAGAGATGACGCTCTCAACACACTAGGCATTTCCAGCATTTAGGTATAAACTCTCCTGGATTAGGTGACCTTCCACATCTCTTCTACTCAAGAAATATTTGAATGAATAAACACATTTCATGGAAATGGAATAAATAAATAAAAACATGGCAAAGTGACTTGAGCTTGGCAAGGGGCTAGGCTGAGGGTGTGAGGGTTTCCATGACAGGAAATACATCTGTGTTAAACGCTTTTTTTATTTATTTGGTACCAGGGGTGGAACCCAGGAGTGCTTAACCACTGAGCAACACCTCATCTCTTTCTTTTATTGAGACAGGGTCTCCCTAAATTGCTTAGAGCCACACTAAGTTGCTGAGGCTGGCTTTGAACTTGTGATCCTCCTGCCTCAGCTCAGCCTCTTGAGTCACTGGGATTATAGGCATGCGCCACTGTGCCCAGCACGATATGTTTTTAAATCAAGTGCTCCCTACGAATCAGATATTTTTTGCTTTAAACTCAATGCCCAAATTCCTTCCTTCAGAATATGTTTTAAATTATTTTTGGTGCCAAGTACTGGGATTCGTGTTGTGGGGATAAAAAGTAGGGAGACACAGGTCCTGCCCCCATGGAGTCTGTGGTTCATTTGGAAGGACACACAGTGTGTCTCATGTGACTAGTAGGAGGCAGAGGGCAGTTGAGATCCAGAGATTGGACCAGGCTTACTGAAGGGCGGGGTGAGCAGTTGGTCTGTTGGAATGTGGGGGAAGGGAAAAATCTAGGAGGCAGTTGGGGGTGGCTATAAGCAGAGAGGACCGTTGGAGTGAGGAGACAGTTGGAGAGAGATCGGCCAAGGGATATGACTGACAGTGCTGTGAGCAGACCAAGGGTCATTGGGAGGGGATGCCAGGTGGAGAGAGAGGTAAGTCCTACATCTGCTGTGTTCGGGTCTGTGAGAGACACTGAGCTCAGATTCCTGCTCTCCAGAATCCCACAGTCCAGGGCTGGACTTCTGGGTAGAATGAACTTAGTGCCCTAATGGAGGGAGTAGGGATGAACTGCCCAAGGCTCTGGCTAGACTCAGGGTCCAGAGATTGGGGTTGGTTGAGTTTTGGGGAAAGACAGACATCCATATGGACCTTTGGAAATGTGGTCTGTTGATCAATAGAGAAGACTTGGAACAAAAACTTGACATTTGCTCCCACAACTGTCTGAGGATGGATTCTGGAGGGGGGGGAATGTGGCCTGAGGGTCATGGAGTGGACACAGGAGAGTCTTGGGTAGGGTCACACTGGAAGCCATTGGAGGAGAGAGAGACGCTTGAGCCAGTCACCTGATTCACACTCCTCTTGGGCTCCAGTACAAGAGGATTCCGCATCCTCTTCCTCCATTATGCCGTGTCTAATCCAGGACAGGACCAATCCTAGAAGGTCTCTCTAGAGCTCAGACTCCCCTCCAGTTCCAACACTTTCCATGGATCCCTGTGGCCTCCAGTCCAGGGTGTGAGTCAGATGTCCCTGGCCCAAAGTTCTCTGCCTGATTTCAGGGCCTTGTTTGTGCTTTGAGCCTCCCTCCCACCCCAGCTGTGTCTCCCGCTGCTTTCCAACCTTTCCCTGTGCCCTGGCCACGCAGATCCCTTTCCTTTCTTTTAATACCCTTCATCCATCTTTTTTTCTTTTGGTTCAAAATGAGGCCCGTCCCTCCACCAGGGAATTCTAACCCACCCTCCTGCACAAGCCCCACCTGTAGGAATTCTCCCCAGCCATGAATCCACACTGATGCTTTCCTCCCTTCTGTTTTCCTAGGTTTAGAGATGATTCCACAGCACGGCTCAAGGTGAGGGGCTGCATTTGGCTGAGACCATGTGTGTCTGTCCTAAGTTATAACTAACAAAGCTCCTTGAGCCAGGGACGGGGATCATAGCTATCCCTGGGATTGATACAGGCCACGCACTGACTGCTCTGGGGGAGATTGCAAGACGCTGCCAAGCTCCTGTCACCATTTGATACCATCTTGTGCCCAAGTCCAGTTCTGGGGTTGGAGGGGCAGAAGTGGTGTGGGAGAAAGAGCACTGGACTGGGAGTCAGGGTCTTGAGTCTTCCATTACATGGTCAGTGGCCATCAGCAAATGGATTCCTCTGGGATTTGATCTCTGCATTCATACAGTGTAGATGTGGTATTGGACCAGACTGTCCTGACTTCCTCTTCAGTGACTAGGACCAGAAGTTCCTCAAACTTGAATGTGCACACTGTTAAAATGCAGATTCTGGTTAGTGCATTTGGCGTGGGTCCTAGGAGTTTGCATTTCTAAGTGAATCCTAGGTGAGGTGACGTTGGTTGCCTGGGAACTGAACTTGGAGTTACAAAGGTCTAGCTCAGTGGTTCTCAGCCCTAGCCAAATATTAGAATGGTCTGAGGTGTAGCTCCTTCCCCTCCCCTTCTCCATTTCTAAAGAAAAGTTCACCTGGAGGAGACTGTAAGGAACCTGATGTTAGGGTTGCATCCAAGGCACATTTAATCTGAATTTGCTGACAGAGAATTGAAGACCAATTAGTTGTTTTCAGGAGAAGGTTTTTTTGTGTCTCTGTTGCCCCCTTGTGGTCACCTTGTGCACACATTTCAAACCTAAAGTTCATTTTCCATTAGAGACAAGAATCATCAAAACAATAAAGAAAATAATGCTGCTGCCCATGGTGAATGGGCTTCCTTGTGACCCCAGGACCCACCTTGCCACGCATGAGTGCCTCCTCTGCACTGGAACTGAATATAATTCTTTAAAGGAGCTTCAGTCCTGTTTTCCTGGGATGTCGCAAATGAGTGAGGAAAACTCCATCATGTTCAGGGATGATCCAGGAAAGAAGGGGCCTTGGAAGGGTGGCTGGCTGGACCCCAGACCCCAGCATCCACACTGTCCAGGGCCAGACGGGTCTGTTTCAGTTTTGAATCTCATACTGAAGCCTGTGGAGCTGACCACAGTCTTGACTTGAGGGGCTGGGGTGGCTGGCAGAGGCCTTTGGAGACTGAGAAAAAAGTGTTTCTAAAAAGTCCTTTAATGGACGAGCGCCAAAGTCATGGTGAAGACCCAGCCCCTGGACCCATGATTCTCCACTGCTGCTGCCCTTTTCTTGAAGCCGCGAATTCATTCTCAGGAGCCCTGTTGAAGTTCCCTGGGGCCTTGGGTCAGCAGGCTCTGCCTGCCTGCTCACCTGGGGGGTGGGGAGGAGTTCTGCCCAAAGAACTAGTGAGCCCTAGGAGCAGGGGAGGTGAGCCCAGCTGGGAGGGGCCCCCCAGAAGCCATGGTGCCTGGGCTACCCTGGCCACCCCTTCTTGCCCTTGGTTGGTTGATACCAGAGACACCACAGAATAGTAGAGACAATTTTGCTCCAGGAGTATCTATAAGAACACTTCAATTTTTTTTTTTAAAAAGAGAAAATTTTTAGTATTTATTTTTTAGTTATCGGCGGTCACAACATCTTTGTTGGTATGTGGTGCTGAGGATTGAACCAGGGCCGCACGCATGCCAGGCGAGTGCGCTACCGCTTGAGCCACATCCCCAGCCTACGCTTCAGTTCTTTTTAAAATCACATCCCTGTCCTGTTCTCAGTCTTGACTTCCCCTTAATGGGAGCGCCCCAGCCCTCCTCCCACCCTGACCACACCGACTGTGTACTGTCCCACAGACAGTGCTGAGCCTCCTGCTCCAAACCTTTGCTCTAAATACTCCTTCCCATCACTGAGGCAAATCCAATGCCATTGCCTGTGGGCTTTGTTCTCCCACCCCCACCTCCTTGCCATAATGGCACAGAAGGAACTTGCTCTGTCCCCTGGCTCCCCCAGGCGACTTCACCAGGCACAACCCCTTTGCACTGTTTCTTCCCCCACCCCTACCTCTAGGGACAATTTCTCTTTCTTAGGGGGAAAGGGCGGTTTAGAGTTTGCCGAGTCCCCTGAAGCTGGTGCCTAAGATGTTTCCCATGTGTTGAATTCTCAAATGTCCAGACTGGGGACAGCCTTGTGTAGGATCCAGGAAACCAAGAAGTGTTTATTGGCAGGATGAAGATATGAGTGCTGTTGGGTGCACTTCTGCAATCCCAGCGACTCTGAAGGCTGAGGCAGGAGGATTGCAAGTTGGAGGCCAACTCCAGCAACTTAGCAAGGCCCTAAGCAATTTAGTGAGACCCTGTCTCAAAAAGGCGGGGTGCTGGGGATGTGGCTCAATGATTAAGTAACCCTGGGTTCAATACTTGGCACCAAAAAATAAAATAAAATAAAATAAAATAAAATTGAGTGCTGAGGGGATCATAGGAGTCCCACCAGATGTGGACCTGGCCAGAGGGAGGTCTGGTATGGTGAGACGGGCACGTTCTCCAGGTGGAGAGGTGCTGTGGCTCACGGTGAGTTAGGGAGTGGGAAGAGGAAGCAGCTGGGACAAGGGGGAAGTGAAATGCCTTCTCTCTCCGGCACCTGCCTCAGCCCAGCCCGTTGCACTCATTTCCATCACATCTTTGCCTCGAGGTTTCTTGGGCCATCAGCCTCATTCAGGAAACCTCATGGGGGCCTGAACAGTGTCTGCTCATTTCTGGTCCCCAAACTGCAGGTCCCAGTGGTTGGCACGCAGAAAGCCACCAATCGGTGCTGCTGAGTAGATAAGTTTGGGGAGGCAGTAGGGGGAGCATGCCTGGCTTGTGGCGGGAGTCCCAGGGAGTCCTAAGGGGTGGTGTGGAGTGGAAGCAGAGAATATGCCTGGAGCCCAACCCGCAGCTCTCCTGAGCAGCATCCACAGAAATCTTAACACACCTAAGTATGGGTCACTCAGCAATTAGCCAGCAGAGGGCACTCTGGTGCCACCCGCCTTGGCTTTCCTAGCCATCTCCCCACAAGTCCTGATGATAGGATGTGGAATTCTGGCAGCCAGCTGGCTCCTCTCTGCACAGGGTGCAGGGACAGGCAGATGCCTCTCTGTGCAACCTGCCCTCCATGGGATGAGGAGCTGGAAGGGTCTGATATGAGGTAAAGTGGCATGGGCCGAGAGAACTAGCTAGTCCTCACCTCAGTGCCTCTGCCCCTGCCTATCATGCCCGCCCGCCTGCTTCTCTCCCATCAAAGGGTGGGGCTTATCTATTCCAGCCTGTTTTGGGATGCCGAGTGACCTCAGTCATCCTGGCTGTGGTGCTGCTGTCAGGCAATGGGATGCAGGTGTTGGACCTGAGCATTTGGAGGCCCATGTTGCCCTGAAAGGGACCAGAATCAAGGGGATCAACCTTCTTTCACTATTGGGCCTGGTCTCGAGATAAGCATTTCCCATCCCTCTCTCCAAAAGTCACCTGTGCTCAACTGTAGGGTTGAGGTTCCCAGTCCCAGGAAAGCGCTAGGGTCCTCCTAAGGGACACCCGAAAGCAGACCTCTTCTGCTAGGTATCAGAATTGTACCAGGCAGCATGACAAACTGGTTCTGACGACATGACTGCTCCCTAACAGTAAAAAAAATACCCAAAGAAGGAAGCACGTCAGCTGTGGGTGCTGATGGGAGGAGCAGGGTGCTGGGAGTTTGACTTCACAATACTGTTATACCCATTTTAAAAAGTCGGTTTAGCAAATGGGTGACATGGATAAAGCTGGCTGGCTGCTGTTAAACAAAAAGACTTGAACATGTGTGTTTTCAAACTATTTGTAAAAAGCGCCTCTGAACACAGTTTGGTTGAATGCAGTTTTTGATTGTCACAGGCCTCTGACAGATGTGACGGCGTCATGCTGAGTGGCTTTCGACAGCAATCAGATAATCTTTCCAAGGCCATCGGGGTGCAAAGACAGAGGATGGGCCTCTGGGGCTCAAGCCACAGTGTCCAGCCAGAGGAAAATCAGGTTGGTTCTTGCATGAGTATGATCCTGTCTGGCCCATGACTAGTCACTTACTAGGAAACAGATGCACAGATGGAGGGAACCGAGAGAAGATTTAATGGAGGAAAAATACAGAAGCCTCAGGGATTGGTCATTAATTCCTCTCATTCGTTTCCAGGTGTTTTCAGATTGCTGGTCTGTCTGAGGAGCACAGAAAACCTCCTGGCAGGCTCTGAGTAGGCAGGTTGGTGATGGTAAATACACCAGGAGGGGCTCGGAGCTGATTCGCTCACCATGAATCGGCCACCGGTGTGCTGGTCCCTTTCACCTGTGAGTATGTTTGGGGATGAGAAGGAGCTGACCGGGGACCTGGAGGCTTCCTACCAGGAGCCGTGAGCCAGCTCTGCACCTGGGGACGCCTGCATCTGTGAGAGATTCAGAGCAGTGATCAGCTTCCGGCAAAGCCCCGAGGCCCGTGGAGGGTGCTGCCTCTGCTGGGCGCCTGCTGTCGTCCACGGTCATGTCCATCTCTCCATGTCTGCCTGGGGGAGCAGCTGTAGCTGGTAGCTGGGCGGCAGGATGTGAGGACCGACCAGGTATCTTCAGTGGCCCTCCAGGCTCAGCCTTGCATTTCACTGTGTGAGCTGGATGGAAAGCCAAGGGTGTGTGGGGGGTGGGCAGGGGCGGCCAGGGCACTCCCAGGGTGGCCGCCCAGTGGGTTTCACGAATGTCTCAGAACCTGGAATACTGGAGCCATTCCTGCAGCCCTGCCAGTCACTAGCAGTGTCACCTTGGAAAGGTTGCCTTAACTTCTCTGTAACCCCCTTCTTCTCTGTCACATGGTGATCATAATAGTCGCAACCCAGTTGGATGGCTGTGAGGTTTAAATGAGGTAATACGTGCAAACAGTTCTTTTGAACAGGGTCCCTTTTATTTATAAAGATTAAAAAAAAAGTAGTTGGCATACTTCCTTTGAAAAGTACCTGACCTCAATATCTTTTGAGTGTTGGAGATTGAGAGGTGTTCATGACTGCTCATAAGAAACTGTTGAATCCACCCACACCCAAAAGCTCCTCTCGGTGTGTGAGGTACGGTACACATATGCCCCCCCTAGGGATGAAGTCTAAGCTTCATGTGAGGGGTGATGACTCAGATTGGATGTCCAGGGGATCTCAAGGGATCTCAGGTGCCTGTATTCTAGACCTGCCTTTCTCAGCCTTGGCACTGTTGACATTTGGGGCCCAATTATTTTTTGGTGTAGGGAAATGTCCTGTGCATTGTAGGATGATTGGCAGTATCCCTCTCTTTACCCACTAGATGTCAGTAGCACCTCCCCCCCACTCCTTCCCTAGTTTTGACAATGAGAACTGTCTCTGGACCTTGCTGAATGTTCCCAGGCAGGGGTGAGGGGGCCAAAGTCACCCTGATGGAGAACTGCTGCTTTACCACGTTGCCCGTGTGCTGCGCTCTCTGTGAGTGGTTACGGGCACTGTGTTGAAGTGGGATTTCTTTTCTGAACTTGTTGATCTCCGCTTCTATGTACTGACTGAGCGGCTCACTGCAGTCCCAGGAAATGGGTTTTTCAAAGTTGAAGGACTACAGACTTTACAAACCCCAGCCCTGTTTGAAATAAAGTACTGGTTCCTACACCAGGCTGGGCAGCTGAGTCAACTGAAACCAAGTTCTTCTATTTCTTGTTGAGCAAACCTGAAGGTTTTTTACAGCCATAAATGCAACATAAAACTTGCAGTCCTTTACTGTTGGGTAAAAATAAGAGCTAATGATTAAAATGAACCCGTGAATTCTGTGGGGAAGAAGATCTTGAGGCAATTTTCTTTTGTGGTGAATACATTTTTGTTTAATCATACACCAGCGCGTTGGTGGACCCGGATTCAGACAGACACCAAAGGTGGGTCCTAAGGAGAAGTCTTCACAGGATACAGGTGGAAGCCTTTGATGTCCCCGCTCTGTAGGAGGGGGCCTAATTGCTCTGGGTGGGAGGGCTGGGCTTTCATTTGGGGGCATCACATGATGAGTATCTCTGCAATTTCTGTTGTTATGCTGAGTCAACCTCTGAAGACAAATCTGGCTCAGCTCTTCTTGTTTGACTTCTTAAACATCAGCTCTAAGATCTCCGCGTAGTTTCCATCTCAAGGATGTGTTGCTGCTCAGGAGTGAAGAGTGTCTCCCCAGACTTGGGAAGCTTCTTTCCTGAATCCCTCATGGAGCTTGCTCCGGGGTGGTCCTCTTGCTGTGGGCTTGCCAGCACATTGGTTCCTCACTGTTGGGTTTGCCTCTGGTGCCTGGCACAGGGCAATGGAAGCAAGCTTTGGACATGCTGTTGGTGCAACAAGAAGCACCACTAGGTCCTAGCGTAAGGGGACCAGGTACTAGTTTTTGTCTTGAGTTGGTTGATGACCCGAGGTGTAAAAATCAACATGGAGAGAAGCTCTCAAAGGTATGCTTCAATAATGAGCATGATCATTTGAGCCTCCTTTTTGATCATGTAGACCTGGGTCATCATTTGTGCAGTTGATCCTGAGCCCTTGGTGCTTAGGATTCCAACGATATCACCTTGCAATGGTTGTGCCCCAGCAGACATAGTGGATGCTGAGCATCTAGAGTTGGGCTAGGCATGTGCCCCCCTCAGCAGTGCTGCCTGCAAGGCTCTCTGCAGAGCAGGTGTGGCTGTTAACCTGGGACTCCCTTTGCAACGATGCTGGGAGGTTGAGTGCTGCACAATGCAGACTGATGTTGCGGGTCATCGTTGACGTGTGGTATTGGAGATTCTGGCTTCCCATCTGAGCATGGTAGCCACAGGGCTTGGATATCAGGTTTGGAATTCATTGCAAATGATATCTCTTGAGACTATATTTCTTAAAATTGTGCTCACACCCCCGAGGATCACTGTGGTCTAAATTGTGAACAGTGTGCAGTCTCTTGCTTGCTGTGTTTTCAGCAGGAAAACATCTCATCCTCTGTGGGTGAGGCCCAATCTCATGATTTCTCACTTAGCAGAGTCAGGGGCAGATGCAGAGGACCTGAGGGAGTTGATGGTCAGATTGGCCCCAGATCTGCCATTTTTTTGGGAACAGAGTTGGTTCCCCTGTGACACTTTGGCACAGAGGTTCTTCTGCACTTACCTGCAGAGGTGAAGGGTTTCAGGCTTGCTCAGCAGGCGCCAGACTCAGTCTAGGCTAAGCTCCCAGTGAGGGTTGAGGACACTGCATCTTGACTGGTCAGCAGCAGAAAGCAGTAGTTTTATTGTGTGTGTGTGTGGGGGGGCGGTCCTTATACTAGTCAAAACAGTGATTTGGAACCCCAGACCTTAGACTATGGTCTGCCTTGTACCCTCTTGAGAAACAGAAGTTCTTATTTAGGGAGAGATTGTGTTTTCTCGAAGGGTCTAAGGGAACAGCAGAAGGGGAGGCACAGGACGTCCCCTGGTGGGGCGGGCATCTCTGCCCTGGGGTGATCATGGGACTCGTGGAAGGGATGGGCAGCCTGTGATGTCTAGCTCTGTAGAAGAGAAGGGTTTCTTGCCCCTGTGGTGGGGCCTCTGCTGAGCCCTAGGAAGTGGTGTTGGGGCCTCCAGTCTAGACAGGGTTCCTCCAGCAGGAGGAGAGATTCCATGGTTCAGGCAGTGAGTGGTGGTGGGGAGACTCCCCTGCTTTGGGGTTGGGCCAGGAGAATGCTCTGGAGGTGAGGGCATCTCCCAGGAAGTCTCTGATGGCTGCTATTTCTGGGAGCTGCTGGGAGGGGGGGTGCAGTGTGTGGAAATATCTCTCTGTTTCTTGGTTTCACCTGCAGGGTGCCTGGGGTTGGCAGCTGCCACCTTCGGTGTGGCCAGAGCTCTTTCACCCTCCTGTGCCATGAAGGAGGGTCTGCGGGTGTTCCTTGTAGATAGGACTGTGCATTCTACAAGACCTTTCTGTTGCTCTCGATTTTATCCAGTTCTGGGATTTGATGTTTGTGCATTTTCACTTCCTCAAGCAGCTTCTTCTCTTTCTCCTTCCTGACCAACTGTCTGTCCACCAACATGACTTGCTGCCTGTGGCCTCGGGGGGGCCTCATGGTTTTACCTTCATTTTCCAGATGAGCACTGACCAGCAGCAAGTCGTGCCTGGCCTCTTCCCGCCTTCCTCCCTCCTCCATCAATTGCCTGCTCCGACCCCTCTCATTAGGGACGGAAGGCCGCATCTTTTTCAAACCACTCTCTTTTTTCTTGACTCAGTTTGTTTTGCAGAGCCATGACTTGCTGCTGATGGCCTTCTGAAGGCTTGTTGTGAGGTTCCTCTTGAGTTTTTGATAGAACATTGGCTGCCCGCCTTCTTTTTTCTTCCTGTGATGGCACAGTGAGAGCTCTTCTCTCCCCTGGGAAGGGAACGGGGCTGCCCATTTTGAAATGTGGCAGACAATATTTTGTCCTGGGATCATGATATGACTTGTCAGACTTCGAATTTTGTCACCCTGGTGTTCAATTGCTTTCTGACTTGTGGTGCATTGGATGCTAGGGGAAGGTGTGTACGTGGGTGGTGAATGGACCCCCCCCCCTCCAGTCTCTCTTTGGTTGAGGGGTGCCCTGGCTGGGGGTTAGCTCTCCAGAACTTGTGGCCTAGGGCCTGTTGGGCCGTTTCTTTCCCTGTCTACGCTTTTGCCTATGCCTCCTCAGCTCCTCAGCACGAACCGGTTGGGGTTTTAACTGCTCAGGCTCTGATGAGACTTCCTATCTTGTGAGGAGAGTCTGCTGACTTCACTATGAAACCAGAGCCTGAGAAAGGTCACACTGGGAAGGGAGTCCAGAGCCGTCCCCTTCCTTTGAGGACTTAACAGGGGTCTCCTCTGCTGCCTACCTGGGAGCTCGCATCCTCTTGGCTTCTCCTTTCTGTCTGTTGACAGGAAGCCTCGGGTGACATCCACCAAGTCCCTACAGTCCCCATCTCAGAGGAGCAGCAAGAAGGGGGTTCTGTACCTTCAGAGCCATCCTAGCTGCAGTGAACCCCTGGAGGGGGGATTTGTGGTCAGGAAGGACTCTTCAAAACTTTAAAACTAGTATTCAGAAACCCTGCTTTTCCTTAACTTAGTTCAGTTTGCGATTTCTGCTCTGACAAATTGTATCCTTCCCCTTGAAGGGAGGTGGTGAGATTCTGGGTCACTTTCAGAGCAGTTGGTGATGAGAGTCCCCACCCTTGCTCATGATATGCTGACAGCCACAGGCTGACTCGGGCCCCCGGCTGACGCTTGATATGTTCATTTCTTTCTCTTTGTTCAAAAGGGGCAGGGCCTGCTGGAGGACCCTGTGTCCCTGCACATGGCCTTAGGCTTGACTTAATGCTCTGTGGCTGCCATCTTGAGATTGGGGGTTTTCGAAGCAGTGGGCTCGGTGTCTTTTAGCCCTGGGCCCTACAAATCAATTTCTGGTTCTGAAGAGGGGCTGCATCAGTGGGAAGTGTGCTCTTAGAAGATTACTGAGGGCAGTGAGGGGAAGAACAGCTGGTGTCCAAGAGAACCAGTGGTCCAGAAAGGTCGGAGTGGAGGGGAGAGTGGAGCGGGCAGGACCGGAAAGACTCAGGGGTTTTCTTACTAAACAGGAGGAGCAGGGCGAGAGGACGGGCATTTCATTTGGGATTCAAGAAGGCAAGAACGCTGGCACATGACCTGTCAATCTGCCAGATAGGACCGTGCTAGCCCTCAGTGTGCGTGGAACACGGTGCATGGCCTGTTAGCAATGCTCCAATAAATAAGTTGCTAAACAGCCACACCTTCACATCGGGACCAAATGAGTTTCTGGTCAAGGGCACGGGTTAAGCAAAAACCCGTGGGTCATGTGGTGTTGGAGACAGTTTCTTCTAAGTGACGGAGCCTGCCTGCACCTGAGAGCAGTAGGTTGGGATCTGGTGGCTCTGACCTCCGGGTTAGCTCTGTGCTTGTGGAAGAGCTTTCTTCTCTCGGTTTCTGGCCCCCAACTCTGCAGTCTTTGGGACCCTGTCAAGTCCCATTTTCCTCCATCTTCCCCACCATGGGCTCTGCGGCTTGCCCACTGTTGGAATCTTTAAAATGTCCCCTGAACAGGGTGAGAGCACTGCTGGTGCAGCCCAGCGCTTCTTGCTTTTTTCTTATTTTTGATTACCTGTGATGCTCCGCACCCTGCTAGCATTCCTGCCCTGTCCCCACAACTGAACAAATGTGTAGGTGGTCTGTAAATGATCAGCCTGCCTTCCTGGGGTGCTGCTCCCTGTGGGGCTGACCCTCATCCTTGGTGCCTCCCTCTATGTGACTTGCTGGAGAAAATCCTCCAAGCTGAGGCACCTTCGGGAAGGTGGTGATGCTGGGAGCCCTGGACAGGGACTCTTACAGTGGCAACTCTGGCCTGGGCAACGTGGCAGGGTGGCCAGTGAAAATTTTCCTTTGGAGAAGGTGTGCCGAGGGGTGAGCTCAGCATGCTCCATGGGTCCTGGCAGATCCCCACTGATGGTCCAGGTCCAGGTAGGGTCTCTCTCCTCTTATTCCCTTCAAGCTGGGTTCCTCATTCTCTTGCCACTGTGGGCGACCGTTGAGGTATGTCAGTGATGCTTTCCTTGAGTGACCTAACAAACAGCATTGTTTGTTTAGGTGCTTGTGATTCACATAGACGGCATTATTTTTACCAGTTCTTATTCTCTCTTCTTTCTCAGCATTGTGTTTTTAAGCTTTGCCCCTCCCCTCTGCACACTGAAAACTAATTGAGATTGCCCAAAGAGCTTTTGTTTATGTGGGTTAAAACTATTGATATTTGCTGCATTAGACATTAAAACGGAAACACTTAAAAATACTTCCCCATTCATTTGAATATAGCAACAATGGTAACATTGCAAGCGAAGGTAAATAACAATTTAGCATTATTATGAAAATAGTTTTTACCTTGCAGATTCCCTGTCCCAGTTAGGTGGCTTTTTGTTCCACAATATGAAAGGGCACCATGAAGGACTAAACTTAGAAAGTAAATTTAATTTGTGTTGCTTTATAATACCTGTGTCAAGAAGCTATGAAATGCATTCGATTGTAGCAAAATCTGCTCAGGTTTGGTGGAATTGCCTCTTTGGTTATTGATACTGTTGCCTATAATATGAAAGGTAATTCTGGATGGCAGAGATTCTGTTTCTTACCAGATACTTTTTGGTGCTTTATGTGGAATTATAATGTCCTAGAACAGATTACTTAACAACTAGAAGAAAAAAATCTTCACATAGGAGCAAACTATATGTATAGTTCTCTGCTAAGTTACTTATTTTGCGGTCCATGTATCCATAAGGCCTTTATTTTTAAGACTATTATTTTCTGTTTGGAAGAGTCAGTGGTTTTTAGTGTATTGTTGGGCTGTGAAAACATTACCACTATCTAATTTTAATTCCAGAATATTTTCCAAAATGAAAACTTCATGCTCCCTTCCCTCCTTGACCTGTGGCATCCCCGAATCTACTTTGTCTTTTATGGGTTTGCCTATTCTGGACATTTCATATAAGTGGAATTGTGCACCATGTGGCCTTTTATGCCACATATTTTATGCAGTATGTGGTTCCTCTTAGCATAATGTTTTCGAGGTTCGTCCATGTCAGTGCATGCACCAGCACTTTGTTCCATTTATGGATGAATAATATTCCATTGTATGGATATACCATGTTGTATTTCTCCATCAGTTGACGCACATTTGGGTTGTTTCCGCTTTTTCTGCCTCCTTTTAAGAATGCTATGAACATTTGTGTGCAAGTTATTATGTGGACACATATCTTCGATCCCCTTGAGTCTGTTTCTTTTGACATGTTTTGTTATCAGCCAAATGGTTAACCGAGGCCCGTTTCCCAGGCAGCCATGACAGCTCTTCAGATGCTGCCTTCTCAAATCAGAAAGAAATGAAGGGGAAACCACAGGGTGTCTTTTTACACTGGCAATGATCTTTGGGATTTCCCAGTGGGGTCTTGGAAAATCACAAAGATTTGTTCTTTCAGTTTAGAAGCCATCAGGTTTGTTCAGTATATTCCAGTGGTAAGATCTGCATGAGAAGAGTTGTCAAAAGAAACGCTCAGCCTGCCCAAGGTTACATTTACACAGACAAAACGTGATCCATAAATATTAAAACGTGTTTTAGAAATTGTATATTTTTCGGGAAATCCTTGGAGATTGGTGGAGGCCCTGACGGCCTATAACATTGTTACTCTCAGGGGACACACAGAGAGGGGATTTGCTGTGCTCCACTCTGATAAGGCTCTGCTGAGCTACAGCTACAGCCTGTGTGTGTCTTCAGTGATAAATGACTGGAGTCTCATGGTAAACGGGTGCCTGGATCACCTCAAACTGACCCATGTGAACAGACTTGTGGGTACAGGCTCCTTAGATGGTGCCACTTCAGCGGATGGAGTCGGAGCCCTTTTTAACCCAGAAGAGGACAGCTTCCTGGCACAGACTGCTCACCCAAGATCCCATGGAACAAGAAGTGACTCTCCGGGCTGCAGGAAGGGGTGTGGGAATGCCGTGAGGTTATTGGTTTAAACTTTCGTTAATGTTGTTCAATGTTCTATTTTTAGGCTCTTGTCTTCAGCTCCTTGTAACCCACAATGATTTAGTGGACTCTGCTTTGGTAAATGGAAATAAAACATGTAAAAATGACATTTTGACTGGTGTGCGGGGGTATCCTGGTTGCCTCTTACTCTCCTCTTTCCTTTGGGCCTGAGGTGGTAACAGTGACCCCACTGTAACACTGTCCCTCGCGGTTCACCCACGTGTTTGTCAAAGACCTTTGTGAACAGATCCTCCTTGAATGAGTTGCCATCTGTTTTCTACCGGGACCTGGACTGATTAGTAATTGGCACTAGAGATGGCCTTAGGAAACAGAGCCTGGATATTCTGGGATGGGGTTGATCCATTATTCAGGCGGGGCTGAGACAGCCTTCTCATCAGAGGGAAAATGGAACATGGATTCTCCATAGCAGGCGGTGACATCCCAAGTCCTTAGAGAATTATCTGTGGTAGCGACAGGGATGATAGGCAGGTAGAGGGTAAAGCCCTGAGATTTCAAATGGTTGTGGCACTTGGTTTCTATGGCAATAAGAGGGGATTTAAAGATTTTGGAGTTGCCTGGATTCTTCTTTTAGCCTATAGAAAGCACACAGGGAAAAGAATCACAAAACCATAAACATACAATTGAGAGTGCGTGAAGCAGACCTCTGGGGTGCTCTTGGAGAGTCATCTCCAGTGGGTGAAGGACAAATGTGGTGGAGGACCAACCCCAGGTGACATGACATGTGCTACATGCCTGCAGAGGTGAGTGTCTAACATGTGGACCTGAGACGGGGTGGCAGTGTCCCAACAGATGTGGGTAAGACAGAGGTTTGAAGCCTCCGTTTGTCCCAAATCTCCCTACTTTACTCCCAGAGGAAGCCCTTTCCCTGTCCAGTTTCCTGGCCACTGTCCCCTGTGTAAGAACCTGCCCTCCTCTTGTAACAGCCTTGAAGTGGCTGCACGTGAGTCATCAGATCATGGGCTGATGACCCCTGGGCATGGCACCACCTTCCTTGTCCTCACTCCTCATTCACACCTTGACAGTTCCCCCGTCAACAAGCCCACCTCGGATTATCCCAGGACCATTGTGCCACCCGTTTCCTGTTGGCATCCCAATGGAGACAGCATGTTCAAAATCTGAATTCCCCGCCCAGCCTCCTCTAGGAAGAGTCATCCCACCTTGGCCTTAGGTTCCAGAGGATGCAACTAACTCCAGCTTACTGTCAAGGTTCTGCGGACTGTCTTCCTCATCAGCACTGGACACTTCTATATTTCTGCCGTCCTCTGTGTTAGAAGCTGGGGCAGTTGATGGGGTTGCCTGGAGAAAGCTTTAATCTATTTTCTGTTGCTATAATCGCATACCACAGACTGGGGACTTTAAGAACAGAGGTTTATTTAACTTATGGTTCTGAAGGCAGGAAGGCCCATGCACAAGATGCTGATATCTGGCAAGGGCTTCCTTTCTGAATCATAAGATGAGCATCAGATGGTCTCTATCTTATAATGCCACTAATGCAATCATGGAGGCCCTGCCCTCATGGGCTCATCTAACCCTAATTACCTCCCAAAGAATCTACTTCCAAATACCATTGACATATGACTTTGTGGGTTATGTTTCCAACACATGTATCCCAAACTACAGCCAAGGGTAACCTCTTAAATGTCAAAGAACCTTTGAGCCCTGTGGTCTGGGCCATTCCTGTGGTGGGCCAAGACATTGGGGCTCCACTCCAGAATATAGGATTATAAGGATTTGTGCCTGGATTTCAATAATCTTTCAACTAAAAGGAAATTACCAGAATGTGCCTGGAGGTATCGCGTTTCGCTATAATCTCTCTCTGGATGGGGCTACTGAAGCTGTTTAGTTTTGGATTAGTTTCCAAGCTTCTATTTGGAGTGGGAAATGTTGGGATCCTGGCCTCTCAAGGGATAGGAGCTGCATGAGGATTTTCCTCCAAAGGGTTGTGCTTGGAGTTCAAGGAACAGATAAGCCTGTGCCCTAGCTCCTAGGGCATCTGTGAGAGATGAACCGTGCCACCCATGCTCCCCGCCACCTCAGCCCTTGTCCTCTTAGTGTGGAGAGAGTCTGTCGACCACTAACTACAGACCACTAGTTTGTAGATGGCACCATGGTGACCTGTGGGCTTGTTCCTCTGTCCCTTTGTCCTGATGTGTGTGTGCTCAGAATTAGCCAAATGGCTCATTTAAAAAGACCATTTCTTCCTAAGAGCATGAGTTTCCCCTCCTCTGAAGGGAAAAGCATGCTGGGAGGTGGGCACCAGCAAAACTGCATCCCAGAGCCAAATCAGGTAGACCCAGCTCTGCCCCCACCGTGGAAATGCCCTAACCATCTTCCCCCATCCAGGGAGCACTGGCTGAAGACCGGGGAGCCTGGATTCTGTCCGACGGCTCCCCTACCCACTCCTATGTTCTAGTCTCTTTCTTTCCCGTCTCCACTATTGTCTGGCTGGCTCCCTCTTCCCAGGGTCTATCTTTCTGTCCTTCCTAGCATCCAGATCCAAGCATTGGCTGGCCATATCACCACCTCTAGTCTCCAAGCTACGTTCCCACCAAATTTCAACCCCACACCTCTTGCCTGACAGTCCAGGCCTCAACCACAACCCATCTAGGGTCATATATCTACTCTTGCCCAGGCAGTGGTGGGCAGGCAGGTAGGTAGAGGTCAGATGGCCCACTGGGCTGTACCATCTAGCCCATGAATAGACTGGGATCTTTCAGAAACTGGTGTGGCTGGGAAAGAAATAGGGATTAAATATGATTCAGGGGCCAGGATCCTTGGTGGTTTCTTGCTCCAGGTGGGTTCCAGGATATCAAATCAAGTGACATTCCCACAGGTGACTTTGGAGTCACACCAGCCCATATTTGAAGCTTAGTTTGTCACTTAGGAGTCACAGTACCTTGAACAAGTTAATGGTTTTTTTGAGCCTTAGTTTCTTTATCTGAAAATAGTATCCATCTGTTGGGGAACACAAATCAAGTCAAGATGGCGCCTGGCAGTTTGCCAGGAGGAGTGGTTTGTGAGGCAATGCCACCAAGCCATTAAGATGGTGGGGATTCCTTATTGGCTGACTGCTGTATCTAGATGATGCTAATTGAGTCAAGCTGTGTGTAATCAGGTATATATACCTCTGCTGTTCTGCAATAAAGCGGCTCCCGCTACCTTGGGTGCCGGCTGAGTTTTCCGATGCAATAAAGCAGTTCCCACTTCAACCTTCACAAGTTGCTTGTCACCTCCCGGTTATTTTGCCCAGCCGGACTGCAGCATCTATCTCATGGAATTGTTGTGAAATTAAATGAGGTAATTCTGTCAAAATGCATCTTGTGGACAATAAGCGAGTATTTAAAAATATCAGTTATTTTTCTATTCTAGGATCTTAAACAGCTCTGTGAACTCAAAGCTCAACCTGGCCCTAAACCAAGGAGCATCTGATCAGGTGTTCCTGGATTATCTGCACATGGAACTCCTGGCTAGCAGTTCCCTGTGTTTGCGGTTGATCCATTAGTCCCAGCACCGCCACATCCCCTTGGTATCCCCTCTACAAAGGGAGGCGATGGTTTAGAGTGTGGATTCCATCTGCTGGATTCACAGTCTGGCCTGTCCCCAGCTGGCCATAGCTCAACCTTGGTACAAAATCTTCAGTTTCCTTGACGGTGGTGAGAACAGTCAAGGTAAGTCTTAAATGGTTGAGACCAGCAGCCAGGCCAGCTGTTGGGCATAAAACCCGGATTTAATCAGCTTTCAGCGAACTGGTGGCTGCAGTCAGTCACCTGAGATGTCAAAACAAACCGGGAACAAAGAAGTGACTCAGGTTGGCGCGGGGACAGGCAGGGCGTGGCGAGTGGCGGCCGTGAACCTTGGGTCCTGCCTGCCGGTTCGTGGTCCCGGGCCTTGCCCACCCGCCCTTGGCAGAGGGGAGCGGCTGAGAGGCGGTGACCCCTCGGCAGGACACGAGCTCCCACGGCAGAATGTTTCCACTTTATTGTCTGTAAACTCCTCTTTGGTAAACAGAAGACAGGAAACCCAAGAGAAAGGGAGCACGCACGTACAGGAGGCGAGGAGAGGGCAGAGGCCCTCCGCAACGGGAGCTCCGGGAGACGGCGACACCGGGACCGAGGCGGTGGGCGGAGCCGGGGCCGGGGTGGGCGTGGCCCAGGGAAAGGCGGGGCAGCGAGAGGGGGAGGGGCGCGCGCTCCGTTGGACCGAGAAGCCTAAATCGTACAGCGAAGGAGCTCATGCATCACAGCAGAGAGGAGGAGGGAAGGTCCACCCCGGCCCCCACCCACCTTCCACGCAGTTGGCGATCCGCGCGGGCAGCGCTCTGTGCCTGGCCGGGCTCAAAGAGGCCCCTGGCCGCCCGGCCTCCATCTCTCCTGTCCTGCTGTGCAGGCTGGTGGTGTGCAGGTGGCAGGGGTGGGGGAGGGGCGCTCACAATCTCTGGGTCTGGGGAGAAGGATCAGGACAGCAGGGGCAGGGTTTGCCGGAGGTGGGGAATCAGCCTCCGCCTCCCCTTTACACGGGGGGCTCGCTGCAGAGCACGATCTCCAGGTCCTTTCGGTAGAGCTTCCCCGCCTCGGCCAAGGACATGACGCTCTTTCTGTAGTTAGTGAGTTGCTGGATGTTCATTTCCTAGGAGATGGAAGGAGAGGGTGAGAGCAGGCTCGGCGAAGGGCCCCACCCCAAGGAGCCCTCCTGCGCATTCATAAACACACTGGCCTGAGACTTTCTTCCCATCCCAGGGCAAGTGGCTCACAGGGACACAAAGCCCAGGCGCTGGATCCAGACAGACCTGGGTTAAAACCCTCTCACTCGCTGGCTGCATTCCTTTGAGGATAGTCAGATTTTTCTGAGGCTCAGCTGCTTCACCTGTGAAGTGGGTGCCTCATTGAGGTGTTAGATGATTAGAGGGAGGAGTGAACGTGGACACTTGGTACAGAACCTGTGCCAAGCACTCCAAAAAAGGGTATCCATCACGATGCTGATCGCTGTCTGTGCACAACTTGTAAACATCCTCCATCTCTCCATCCCCACAGGTGATGGAGGGATGGCCAGGAAAGCTCCCTGGTCTATTTCCAGGTGGACTGGACCATAATTCCCTAAGCCTCCCCCATGTCTCCACCACAAACAAAAGTCACCATCCCACTTCTTGTTCACTGGCTTCTTGTGGGCCTCTAAGCTGATCCATGAACATGCACTCATGGAAAACGGAGACCAAAATTAAACGATACTACACCTGACATGCCTTATGTTGAATGAATAGTGTGTAATAATTGCTTTGAATACAAA